>NC_061122.1:187605790-187635182 GCF_002878395.1 Capsicum annuum
ATTAGGTTTTGTTGTATTGTTATGATATCTCTATTATCGTATTATTTTGTTTTAGTTTACGATTTCTTTTGCGAAGGTTAGGCTTAATTGTATTATTTTGATAGCTCTATCATCGTATTATTTTGTTGTAGTTTACACGAGGTTGATAAATTTAGATTGAATTTGAGACTTTTTTTGTGCTAAATGTTTGGTTTAATTAAATAAATTCTTTTATCTTTACATGTTCAAAAGATGTTAAATCTATTTATTTTATTCTTCTTTATTATTTAAACAAATATCCTATATTTAGTGTAATATTTGAACTCATTAAAGAACTAGTATGATAAATGTTGCCAACTTGCTCAACCTTTATAGTACTGCGAAAGAGTACAACCTATTAATGCACTTGTGCAAATGATAACCTGCTTAATCTTTATAGGACTGCGGAATAGTACAACCTATTAATGCACTTGTGCAAATGATAACTTAAAATATAAATTATTTGCTTCATATTTTTTTTAGAGGAAGTTCATAATATAGATTTTTTAAGAAGATGGACTAGTAAAGAGTGGATTAGAGAAAGTTTCATGGATGGTAAGCACTAAACACCCTCTCATTCAACTTGAAGGTTGTGCGTTCGAGTCACTAAGAAAACAAAAGATTAAAAAAACCGACTAGTAAAGAAGTTGTTAGTGAACATGTGCTTAAACTATTGAAGAAATAAATTTAAATTGGGAACAATAAAATCAAATTATAATTATATAAGTTTGCCTATAGTCTTTCAGAAATAGTCTCTCTACCTTTACACGGAGGAGTAAGATTTGAGCTATCATCCCTAGACCTCGCCTATGAGATTAAAATAATGGTCAAAGTCCACACAATTTGACTCTCGAAAAATGAAACGTGATAAGTAAAAGTGAACATAGACCAAAGATCCGAAGATGACTCTAAAAGCTAACGAGACGATTCCTATTAAACTTGGCATTCCTCAAGGCAAGGAAATATCTTTTAAAAATAGAATCAAGAGAAAGCACATCATTGTAACACCTCTGGTTTTTGGTCCTTAAAAATTTTTTGAGTCTTGAGTTTGTTGCCCTGGCAATGACTCATCTGACAAGTCGTAACATGTCTTGACGGGTCAGGTGAACCTAGTCGTAAGATGTCCAGTAAATAGTGCTTGAGTTGCTGTTTTGGGTAAGACTTGTGGATACGAGTCGTAAAGACTCATAACGAGTCACTGGGATAGAATCGTAACCAAATCAAAAATTAAGTGGCTAAGTTTAACTTTGAGTATGAGTGGCTAACTATGAGCTGTAAGGACTTGTTACGAGTCGTTGGGTGCAAATCATAGGATGTCCAGTGTTTACCCAATTGGGTTCTGTGTTGACTATGACTAGACCCTACGAGTTGTAGGGTCCCATTACGAGTGGTACCAATGAGTCGTAGGGTCAACAGTGTGTGGGGGTCCTAGAAACTGCGTTGGTTACAACTCGTGGTGATAATTCATAAGGAATGTCTATGAGTCAGTGATTGACCCGTAGTCAAGGGCAACACTTTTCCAACTTTTAAGTTAAGGGGATTCTGGACGTTTTCCTTCTTATCCAAATTGAAACCCACATCTTATAACCCCTTTAGGGTATTATCAGTACTCAGAAACAATCTAAGTAGCTTCTTAAACACTCTAAAAATCTATCTGAATTCCCATAAGCAACTCAACTTAGGGTTTCATCAAGTTTGTCATTTAAGGGGTTCAAGGGTCGATTTATCTCTAAATTTCTTGGTGTTTAAGGTATGCTTCTCTTTTCTCATTGTTAATTTGTTAAAGGCATGTGTTTAAAGTATTGTTCATGAGATGTTCATGTTGGTTTTGAAACAAGGGTTGAGAGTTTTTAAATGTTTATGAATTGAACAATATTTCTCATAGTTTATATATGATTTTCATGCTTTAATTATGATTTTGAACTTACGGGTGAACGGGTACGGTTAATGAACTAGGAAACTATGGTTTTTCCAAACTTGTGACTTTTGAAGTGGTTATGACCCCAACCCTATAATGTGAAATTGGTTTTTAATTATGAGAAATGTGGGAATTTATAAAATTTAACTAGTCTGGAACTATTGTTTGATATAAAGAGGTCTTTGAAACACAATGATCTAATTTAATGAACAAAGGGAGTCGGTGTTCCCCCACTTTGTATTAATGAAAACTTTTCTCAAGTTAATGGGAATTGTTTTGAAATGATGTTATTACCTTGCAAGTGTAGTTGATATGACGATACAAACAATGTATGACTTAATATGGAATATGGCTCAATGAATGGGAATGTGTGATACTTGTTTTAATCGAGCTCTAAGAAGGGTGTGTAGCTGAGTCGTGAAAGTGGAGGTCCGAGTGACCGATACTAAAAACTGCATTTGCCGATGCGGGGGTTAAAATGATCAGGGAGGTTCGAGTCTCCCTCATTTTTATTTTATGATTAGAGAAGTTCGAGCCCCCCGTAAATCATTACATGATTGGGTGCTTAAGTCACCTTAGTATATGATTGGGAGGTCCATGTCCCCCGTGCATATATATGAGATTATTATCCGATTCATGGCTACACACACTGGAGCCTGACCAAGGGGTGAGAGTTGGGGACCATATAGCCCGTGGGTACATGTTATGACGGTTGAGCTATACAATCCAGGCTAAGGTTTTGAAATGCATGTTAAGCCTTGTTCCCTATCCCAACATATGATATATATATGTATACGCATTAAATTATGTGCATTGGTTTGAATGATGTTTAAACTGTTGACCATGTCATTATGTTATCCTTATCCTCGAGTTACATACTAGCATTCACCCCGCTAACCGTCTTCGAATGCTGTATCCCCTTGTGATGTAGGAATTATCCATACTTTTTCTCCTCCTGCTCAGTGATTAGGATTTAGGATCAGCTCGTGCATTGACATCAAAGTGGTGAGATTTCATATATCAGAATTCTATATTTCATGTTTTGATCTCTTGTATCTCAGACTATTTAGATTTGTTTTAGTTATAGTTGATACATCCAAATTACAACTCTCTTACGAGAGAGTAAGCGATCGCTGTCAAATATAGAACCCAACTGGGTTGGGTGTCGAATCCCACAGGGAATACCATGTTCACTAAGTATTATGACTGTTATTAGACTGTTGATCTAAGGCTCTGAAATAAAAGGGGTTTGGAAATGTTAACGATGTTCTTTTGCGTTGATGTTACACAAAAGCCCAGCTACTGAGAGTAAATTTAGATGTAATTCCAATGAGAAGAAATTAACTAGAGTTATGCTCACCAAGATGTTCAAACAATCAGGATTCTGAGTTTGTGTTCGAATTCTAACTTATGTATCCAATTGCAAGAATTATTGAATTCTAAAGATTACCCACGTATTTCTCAACCTAATGAGTATTTCACCCTTTACTTCTCTCGAACTTAAGGGATTCATGCATTATTCAATACCACTCTTACGAGGGTTGATCCTTCTAAGGCATCAACCTGTTAACCCAAAGGGTAAACCTATGAAGCTCATGTGAATCACTTCTTTTCCCAATATCGACTTTCTTGTCAGACAAGTGGAGTTCATGGGCTCACTTCTCAAGTTTGAAACTAAGAGATGTCATTAAACTGAAGAAAAATTTATGCAATTTTGATAGATGTTAGAAAACAAACCCATTCACAACCCCAAAATAGTTCTCTACATCAAGGCTCCCATAACCCTAGTTATGGAAATTTAGCTACTTATCTCCATGTCAGAAATTAAAGTTATATTGATGTTCATAAATAACTTCAGAAGAGTACTTAAAAAAGTCACAATATCGTTTTTCTCGATCTTTGATGGAAAATATGAAAACTAACAACCATGTCTCAATCTCTAGATTCAAATCTCAATGAAAAGTAGTACAAAACTCTCAATAGAAGAGAAAGTACGAATCTAAAGACAAAAAATACCTACTAAACCCTAATACTTGGTATTTATATGCTCCCAGCTAAAAGGATTTAAAATGCAAAATCATAAAATTTGCGTCCAAAGTGACGGCCAAATTGGTGGTCCTTAGCAAGGTTGACGGTCCACCATTTGGCCCGTCGTTGCTGATCTGGGAAGGTCACTTTCTAGATAAGACTGATGGCCAAATTAGTGGTTCATCGTATGACTGATGGTTAACCATTTGGTTCGTCGCTGAGTCCTTCAGGGGTCCAAGTTCTGGATGAACTTGACGGCTAACTTGGTGTTCCGTCGTAAGACTGACGGTCCACCACTTGGTCCGTCAATGAGTCCTTTAGGGAGCCTGGTTCTGGATGACACTAACGGCCAAATTAGTTGTCCGTCGCAAGACTGATGGTCCGTTATTTGGTCCGTCGCTGCAAGGCCTGAAGTCTTGGGTTCTGTTTAGGCCTGACGGTCAAGTTGGTGATCCGTCGCAAGACTGACGGCCCACCATTTTGACCGTCAGAAGTGTTTTTCTTCCACTTCTCTGAGACTTTTTCTTCAACTAGATCCTTACCCTAAAACATTAAAAACCAGCATTAAACGCAACCTTAGTTGCTTGAAAACATACAACTTTCTCAAGAAAACAATGCAAAATATTCCATCGAAAGCCGAAACATCAATAGTCAGGAGTATGTCTTGACACTTTATTGATATTCAATTTTGGTTCTTTGGTTAGAAGGCTTTGTTTGGACTACTGTGGTTATTAGGCACTGTCAGTGGGTTGTTTGGCCGGTCGTTGATCGGTGGTTATAGACATACATTAAAATTTTCTTAAGCTATTGCACACTATCTTATTATATGATCAGAATTCATTCGACCTTGGGTTATGATATGTTTGGTTTGGTTAGGTGCAGGGGTGATCTCCGGTCCAAAGTGGGACTTGAGATACCCATCACTACAGGCCCTAGTTTGGGTCATGATAGAGATGGTATCAGATCCTAGTTTGGTGTCATTGGGTGTCCAACATAGCGGTGTAAAGTAGAGTTTTGTTTATGGCTGTGTAGCTTACCACACTTATAAGGAAGAGGCTATGAGGCATTTAAAAATATTTCCCTTTCTTATTGGTCTATTTTAAGCTATAGACTCTAAGATCTTGAATCTCTTCTAATTCCCATATGTTTGCTTTTCAGATCATGCCTTTAAGAAGATATGATGTTTATGGCAACTGCTCTGTCCCGTCTAAGGATAATGTGGATGGAGCTCATCCAACTCCAGGAGTTCAGACCTGGTCGAGGGTCACGCTTCTGGTTGCCCTGAGGAAGATCTACTGGTTCCCCCATCCCTCATTAGTTATCTCAAGCTGATGTATCTAATGCTGAGTTTTGCCAGTCGATTTATTTGCTCACCCAGTTGGTGGCCTCCCAGACTGAGCGTGTTGCTTTTGTTGCTCTATCATCTGAGGCCACTAGGTTTGGACTTTATGAGGTTGATTCCTTCTATTTTCACTGGTTTTAAAGTTGAGAAAGATCCTCAAAATTTTACTAATGAGATGGAAAAGATCTTCCGCGTGATGCATGCTACTAACGTGAAGGGTGTAGAGTTCGCCGCTTATTAGTTGATGGATATAACATACTAATGGTATAAAGAGTGGGACTAGTCGAGGGGTGATGAAGCTGAGTTCGCTTTGTGGGATGATTTTGCTAGTGCTTTCCTTGACTGCTTCTTTTCTCAAGAGTTGAGAGAGGCGGAGGCTGAGGAATTTGTGAATCTTAAACAAGGTAGGATGTCAGTAAAATAGTATGTCATGAAGTTTTATCGACTGTCGTGCTATGCTCTTGAATTGGTGTCTAGCATGAGGGCTAAAATAAGGACGTTCTCTTTAGGGTTATCTCGTGAGTTGATCTTGGAGAGCAAGGCTGCCTTATTGAACAAAGATATGGATATCTCTAGACTTACAGTGTATATGCAATGATTGGAGAAAGAAAATAAGAAGCAAGCAGTGATGGGTGAAAGGCAGAGCAAGAAATTTTGCTATTCGGATCAGGGTGAAGGTCAACAGCAGAGTGGTAGAGACAGTGTTGAGTGGTCTAAGAAAAAGTGAGGCAATTCTAGTTCCTACTCTACGGCTAGTGCTCCTTATCTGAAGTTATTAGGTGATCATCGTTCTCAGTATGGTAGTGGGTTTAGAGCACCAGAAGCCTAGTAGCAGGCTAGCGAGGCTCAGTTAGCTCCGTCCTGTCCTCCTTGTAGATTTTGTGGTCAGATGCATTATGGTTTTTATGAGGAAGGGATGAACAAGTGCTTTTAATATGGTCAGGCTGGTCATTTGTATAGGGATTTTCCATCTAAGGTTGCCTCTGGGGAGAATAAGATTACTGTTGCTGCTTCATCCGCTCCTGCACTAAAGGGGGCTACTTCTGCTTCTAGCTTCAGCACTGGTCGGGATTATCTGTATGCTCTTGCCATTCGCCAGGATTTTGAGGCGTCCCTTGATGGTGTTAGTTGTATGCTTAAACTCTTTTCTCGTTATGAATATTGTCTACTTGATCCAAGGTCTACTCTCTCTTATGTGACCTTTTATGTGGTTATTCATCATGGCTTGATCCTGAGTGCATCTCGGATACCTTCTTTGTGTCTATCCCGATGGGTGACTCCACTGTGGCTAGAAGAGTCTATAAGGGTTAAGTTATATCAGTTCATGGTAGGGAGATGTTGGTGGATCTTATAGGTTGGGCATGTTAGACTTCGATGTGATTTTAGGGATGGATTAGTTGCATTCGTGCTATGCGTCTCTTGATTGTCAGACCCAAAGGGTCAGTTTCTATTTCCAAAATGAGTTGGTAATCAAATGGGAAGGTAGTTCCCTAGTGCCTAAGGGAAGGTTTATCTAGTATCTTAGAGCCTGAAAATTGGTTTCCAAAGGATGACTCTATCACTTAGTGGATGTTAAGGATTCTAGATCTGAAGAAGCTTCTTTGCAGACTGTCCCTGTGGTTTGTGAATTCCCCGAGGTATTTCCTGATGATCTTTCTGGTGTACCTCCTGATAGGGAAATTGATTTTGGGATTGATCTTCTTCCGGATACTCATTCTATTTCTATCCCTCCTTATAGGAAGGCTCCGGCTGAGTTGGAGGAACTCAAGGAGCAGTTGAAAGATCTTCTTTTACACGAGATTTATCCACCCTAGTATGTCTCCATGGGGTGATCCTGTTCTCTTTGTGCATAACAAGGATGGTTCCCTTCAGATGTGTATTGATTACCACCAACTGAATAAAGTAACTGTGAAAAATAAGTATCCACTTTCAAGGATTGATATCTCTTTGATCAGCTTCAGGGTGCTAAGTTCTTTTCCAAGAGTGATCTTCGATCTGGGTAGTATCAATTGAAGATTAAGGAGATGGATATCCCTAATACTGCTTTCTGAACTCGGTATTGTCATTTTGAGTTCTTAGTGATGTCCTTTGGTTTGACCAATGCCCCGACCATGTTTATGGATCTTATGAATTGGGTTTTTCATTAATTCTTGGACTTGTTTGTCATTGTCCTCCACCTTGTGTTGCAAACCTTGAAGAATCAATGGTGGTATGCAAAGTTTTCTAAGTATGAGTTCTGGTTGAATGCCGTGACATATCTTGGTCATGTTATTTCTATAAAGGGATCATGGTGGATCCATAAAAGGTTGTGGTGGTTAAGAAGTGGCCTAGATCCATGACTCCATCCGATACTTGAAGTTTCTTGGGTTTAGCCGGCTATTATATAAGGTTTGTGGAGAGTTTCTTTTCTATTGTGGCCCCATTGACTAAGTTGACTCAGAGAAGGTGTAATTCTTATGGTATGATGCTTGTGAGGGTAGTTTTGAGAATCTAAAGGATATATTGACTTTGGCTTCGATCTTGACTCTGCTAGAAGGCATTGATAGTTTTGTTGTCTGTTGTGATGTGTTTCGAGTGGGATAGGGTTGTGTGTTAATGCAATGCGGAAAGGTGGTTGCTTATGTCTCTAGATAGTTGAAGGTTTATGGGAAGAATTATCCAACCCACGATTTGAAATTGTGAGCTGTAGTGTTTACATTAAAGCTCTGGTGGTACTATTTGTATAGGGTCTATGTTGATATTTATTCTGATCATAAGATCCAATAATACATGTTCACCCAAGAAGAATTGAATCTCAGGAAAAAGAGGTAGCTTGAGTTACTAAAGGACTTTGACATGAGTCTCCACTATCATCCAGGTAAAGCTAATGTGGTTGCTGATTCTCTTAGCAGGTTGTCCATGAGAAGCTTGTCTCAAGTGGATGAAGAGAAGTGGGATTTGGTAAAGGATATTAACCATTTAGCCAATCTCAAAGTTCATCGCTTGAATTCCGAGGATAGTAGTGTGATTGTTCAAGAGGTGGCGAGGTCATCTCTTGGTGCTGAAGTAAAGAAGAAACAAGTATTGGACCTTATTCTGATGAAAATTAAGAATGATGTAAGTAGTAAAAAAGTGATGGTTTTTGAGATTGGTGATGATGGTATCTTGAGGTACCAAGTCAGACTATGTTTTCCTGATGTTTACGGGTTGCGAGAAAGAGTTTTAGATAAACTCATGAGTCACTTTATACTATTTATCCTGGTTTAACGAAGATGTATCATGATCTTAGAGAGATTTATTGATGGAATAATATGAAGAGGGATGTGGCCAATTTTATGGCTAAGTGCATGGTGTGTCAACATATGAAGGTAGAGCACTTGAGGCCTGGTGGGCTAACTCAAGAAATTAAACGGCCGGTGTGGAAACGGGAGATAATTAATATGGATTTTATTATCGGCCTTCCGTGGTCTCGCTAGCAATTTAATTTAATTTGGATCATCGTAGATAGGATGACTAAGTATGCTCACTTCTAGCCAGTGAGAACTAATTTCTCTTCTGAGGATTATGCCAAGTTGTTTATCGAGAAGATCGTGAAGTTGCACGGTACTCCAGCTTCCATTATATCTAATTGGGGTACTCGGTTCTTATCTCACTTTTGGAGGTCGTTCCAATGAGGTTCGGTGACTAAAGTGATCCTTAGTACTGCTTTTCACCCACAGATGGATGGGCAAGCGGAAAGGACTTGTGTGTTTGATTTTGGGGGTGGTTGGGTTGACTACTTGCTTCTTATAGAATTTGCTTACAACAACAGATATCACTCTAGCATTGGTTTGTCTTCATTTGAGGCTTATATTGTAGGACGTGTAGGTCTCCTATTTGGTGGTTTGAGGTTGGTGAAAATAAGTTGTTTGGCCTGATTTGGTTTAACAAGCCATAAAGAAGGTGAAGGTGATTTGGCATAGACTTAAGGACACCTAAAGTCACCCAAAGTCCTACGTGGATGTAAGGCGAAGGGATTTGGAATTTAGTATTGGTGATTTCATGTTCCTAAAGGTATCTCCCATGAAGGGAGTGATACGGTTTGGTAAGAAGGAAAAGCTTTGTCCCTGTTATGTCAGTTCATACTTGGTGTTGAAGAGGGTTGGTAATGTTGCATATGAATTGGAGTTTCCTTCTATTTTGATCTCCATTCATCCATTGTTTCATGTTTTGATGTTGAGGAAGTACATGGGTGACCTTTGATAGTTGTTCCTTTGGAAGAGGTGGGTATTTCAGATTCCTTATCCTATGAGGAAGTCCCAATTGAGATTTTGGATTGTTAAGTCCATCGGTTATGGACCAAGGACATGGCTTCGGCAAAGGTTCTTTGGAGGAACCAAAAGGTGGAGGAAGATACGTAGGAATCTGAAGAGGACATGAAGTCCAAGTACCCATTCTTGTTTCTCGTCCTGGATAATTATGTTTAAGGTATATGTATTTCTTAACATCTTTATTTTCTAACTTTTTTAAAGAAAAGAGTGATTTCCTTGGCATCTTTGTTTTCTGTCTTTATTAAAAGTAAAAGTAGGGGTATGTGGAGTCAAATCGTGCTAATAAATTCCTTGTCCTATTATTTGAGGATGAATGATCCTAAGGGGGGAGTATATAACACCACGGGGTTTTGGTCCTCAAAATTTTTTTAAGTCCTGAGTTTTCTGCCCTGGCAACAACTCATTTGACGAGTCATAACATGTCTTGACGGTTCAGGTGGCCCTAGTCGTAAGGTGTCTAGTGAATGATGCTTGAGTTGATATTTTGGGTACAACTTGGGGATATGAGTCATTGGGATGGAGTCGTAACCAAATCAGCATTTAAGTGGCTAAGTTCTGCTCTGAGTACAAGTGGCTCACTATAAGCCGTAAGGACTTGTTATAAGTCATTGGGTGCAAATCATAGGATGTCCAATTTTTACCTAATTGGGTTCTATGTTGACTACAACTGGACCGTATAAGTCGTATGGTCCTATTACGAGTGGTATCGGTGAATCATAGGGTCAACAGTGTGTGGGGGTTCTACAGACTGCCTTTGTTATGTCTCATGGTGATAAGTCGTAAGGAGTGGCTATGAGTCATTGACTACCCATAGTCAAGGGCGACACTTTTCTAGCTTCTAAGTTAAGGATATTCTGGATATTTCTCCTCTTACCTAAATTGAAACCCACGTCTGATAACCCCTTTAGGGTATTATCAGCACTCAAAAACAATCTAAGTAACTTCTCAAACACTCCAAAAGTCTCTCTGAATTCCCTCACGCAAGGTTTTCATCAAGTTGGTCATCTGAGGGGCTCAAGGGTCGATTTCTCTCTAAATTTCTTGGTGTTTAAGGCATGTTACTCTTCTCTCATTGTTAATTTGTTAAAGGCATATGTTTAAAATATTGTTCGTGAGATGTTCATGTTGGTTTGAAACAAGGGTTGAGGGTTTTTAAATGTTTAAGAATTGAACAATTTTTTCATGGTTTATATATGATTTAATTATGGTTTGGAACTTGTGGGTGCATGGGCACGGTGAATGAACTAGGAAATTGTGATTTTTCCAAACTTGTGACTTTTGAAGTGGTTATGAACCCAATCCTATAATGTGAAATTGGCTTTTAATTATGAGAAATATAGGAATTTGTAAAATTAAACTAGTCTTGACCTATTGCATGATATAAAGAGGTATATAAACCACAATGGTCTGATACAATGAACAGAGGGAGTCGGCACCTTGTATTAATGAAAAAAGGGAGTTGTTTTGCTCAAGTTAATTGAAATTGTTTTGGAATGTTGTTATTACCATGAAAGTGTAGTTGGTATAACGATACCAACAATGTATGCCTTAATGTGGAATGTGGTTCAATGGACGAAAATATGTTATACTTGTTTTAATTGGGCTCTAATAAGAGTTGTGTAGCTGAGTCGTAAAAGTGGAGGTCCGAGTGACCGATACTGGAAACCACATTTGCTGAAGCGGGGGTTAAAGTGACAAGGGAGGTTCCAACCTCCCTCAATTTTATTTCATGATTAGAGAGGTTCGAGTCCCCCATAAATCATTATATGATCGGGTGATTAAGTCACCTTAGTATATGATTAGGAGGTTCGAGTACCCCATGCATATGTATGAGATTATTCTTTGGTTCGTGCGGCTACATGCACTGGGGCCTAATGAGGGGGTGAGAGCTGGGGCCGATATAGCCCGTGGGTACATGTTATGACGGTTGAGCTACACAATCCAGGCTAAAGTTTTAAAATACATGTTAAGCCTTGTTCCCTATCCCGGCATGTGATATATATGTATATGCATTGGTTTGAATAATGTTAAATTGTTGATCATGTTATTATGTTATCCTTGTCCCTGAGTTACATGCTAGCATTCACCTCGCTAACCGTCTTCAGATGCTGTATCCCCACGTGATGCAGGAATTGACCATACTTCTTCTCCTAATACTCAGTGATTAGAATTCGAGATCAACTCATGATTTGATACCGAAGTGGTGAGCTTCCATACATCGAAAGTCTACATTTCATGTTTTGGTCTCTTGTGTCTTAGACTGTTTAGAATTGTTTTTGCTATAGTTGGAGGCATGTTCCGACACTTTATTAATATTCAGTTTTGGTTCTTTATTAGAAGGCATTGTTTGGATTACTATGGTTATTGGGCAGTGTTTGGACTACTGTGGTTATTGGGTAGTATCAGTCGTTTGTTCGACTGGTCGTCGGTTGGTGGTTGTTAACATGCATCAAAATCCTCTTAAGCTATTGCACGCTATCTTGTTATATTTTTGGAATTCTTCCGACCTTGGGGTATGATGTGTTTAGTTTGGTTAGGTGCAGGGGTGATCTCCGATCCAAGTGGGACTTGAGATTCCCGTCACGACCAATCCCTGATTCAGGTGGTGATAACCACCCTCCCCAACCCCCACTTGTAGAATTAAAGTAGGTACGAAGTATGTTGTTGTAATCAGGAGAAATCACTAGAACATATGTAAGTAAAATTTTCTACAACTAGAAGTCAGTAAAATTTTCTACAACTAGAAGTCAATCCGATACCTTTCTTAGGTCAATCAATCTCTAATTAGCCTTCAATAACGGAACCTTGAAGCAAATATAATGAGACATTATTCTATACACAAGGCATTAAAACAACAAAGAATTTTGAAGTTCTGGAGTATAATGTACTGGCAGATCTTGGACCATAAATTTTGAGTTGTCATGGAAAGACTAAACAGGTTACTAATGTATACCACCACTATACGAAAGTCATCATATGAAGTCAATTACAATTGGTGTCCAGAAATAGTGTCATGTTTGAATAATTGCACAAAGAAAATGCTAAAACAATCATATGTCAAAGTTCGATGAGCTCTCAGCAGTTAACTTTTGCAACATAAGTTCCTTATCAGCCAAACAGAGAGATGCAAAAACTTGAATGTAGGAAATGTTTATGTCAGAGTCTGGTTGCAGTAAGAGGAAACAATAACGTAGGCAGCCCACTGCACTAGAACTCCTGCTATGCGCGAGGTCTAGGGAAAGGCTAGACCACGAGGGTCTATTGTACGCAACCTTACCCTGCATTTCTACAAGAGGCTGTTTCAATGAGTTGAACTAATTTACTACAAAGCTCACTTCAGAGGAAACAACAGCATGAAAATACAAAAATATATTTTAGATTCTTCACTAGCTATCAAAACATCAAATGAGGGGACATGTCACTAACTAGATTGGCGAACCACAAATCAGTCACTAGACTTATAAGTCACGCCACACAGACATGATATGTATCACGTTAAGTTAATTACACTAATATTGCCGTCACCAATATAAGATGATGCATAGTAAAATAGGTAAGGAGTAAAGAAGAGTGATAAAAGTATCAAAGAAGAAAAAAGAGAGATACTGACTCCACTTGATTTGCTCTACAAGCTGATATCAAAGAATGCGGTTGAACACAAACCAAGCACTTAACATAAACTGGTGCGTGTTTTTAATAAAAGACATATCTGGAAGAGGAAGCATTGAATAACTCATCTTGCTCACATTAGTTGTTTGTATTTGGGTTGCTACAGATGTGGAAGCTTAGATCACTTAATTCGAGATTGCCCAAAAAAGGAAGACGATGACCAAAAAAATTTACTTTAATATTATTGGGTTCTAGGCGATGAAATGTGAATGCAGAATGGAGGGAAAATGAATTATGTTTTCACTTTGATTAAGAAAGAAGCGTTCTCCCACATTGGTGGGAGGAAGGAACCTTTTCATGCCTAAATATAGAAGAATACATGCATGTGGATAATGAGGAAACAAGAAGAGAAGTGCGTTGCTATTGTTGGTCGGCTTTGACTTCAGATTGATTGATTATCTTTTTAGACAAAATTTATTTGAAACTTGGGAGTTAGTGATTTTGTAATTCAAAATTCAGTAGAAAATTTTTCTCCATTTACAGACTCATACGAGCATCTGCAGATGTATGTTGCAACACACTTGAGAAAACGTGACCTTTTGAAGCATTGTTTGGAAATAAAAAGGTGACCTGTGCGTTCACCTGGCCATCTGCAGATGTAGATGCCTATTCATGTGTCGGTTTAGGTCGTCTAAAAGATTCTATTTTGAGACAAAGGTGACCTGTGGCCGCATGTGGCCTTCTGCGGCCGCGGATGGGGTTAGCAAGTCGAGCGACATTTCAAAAAGTTGTAACTTTATATAAAATATTATTTCTTTTCTGAAGAAACTCTTTATGTCTATAAATACCTGATTTCTGCTCAGGCATTAGGCCGAAATTAACACGCTCTTCTTCATGAAAAACTCGAGTGTGATTTACGACTCATTGAGTGAGTTCGTATTCGACAAGTTTGAGGTACCATTATTTGTTGAAGTGAATCATTTTATCTTGAAAAGATATATTCCATTAACCTCAGTTACTTGAGGAAAATAAATACCTTAAGGGCACGCAGTGAATTCCGTGGACTTGATTCTTTCTTTCTTCATCTCTTTCTTATGGTTTTTCTATATTTACAGAATATAGTTGAACTTCTTTGTTGTTCTTAAAATTATTCTTGAACACGTTGTTGAAATTTATGTTGTAAATAAAGATTGTAACCTAAAAACAATGATATGTCATCACGAGTCAAAGATTTATTTGACTACGATTAGAAGAACATAAAAATTTGATCGTTAAACTAAAAATAAGTTGTTAGTTAATATTTTATTGTTAGTATTTGTGATACTAAAATGGTTGTCTATTTGTGATAACAAAATGACTACTAAAAATCAAGTTAATGATGGAATGACAAACACTGCAACAACTAACATTGCTACTTCAAGCCGTTCGAATGCTGCTCCTACCATAGAACTGACAGAAAAATTAGAAAATTTTTTGGTGTTGATTTCAAATGATGGTAGTAAAAGATGTTCTTTTACTTGACTATCTTAAGTCCACAAAGGCTCATCATGGAAAGCGTTCCTGAACTGTCGAAAGAAACTCCAAAAAAATATTTCTTAGTAACTGAAGCTTGAAAACACTCAGATTTTTTATGCAAAAATTATATTCTGAGTGGCCTACAAGATGATCTGTATAATGTGTATAGCAACATAAATACCTCTAAGGAAATCTAGGATTTTTTTTAAAAGAAGTATAAAACAAAGGATGTCAGAATGAAGAAATTCATTATTGCAAAATTTTTGGACATCAAAATAGTAGACATTAAAGCTGTAATTACTCAAGTCTAAGAGTTGCAAGTCGTAATCCATAATCTTCTTGCTAAGGTTTGGTTGTGAATGATGCTTTTCAAGTTGTTGTAATAATCAATAAGTTGCCACCTTTATGGAAGAGCTTCAAAAACTACTTGAATTATAAGCGCAAGAAGATGTCTATTGAAGATGTCATTGTGAGGTTGAGGATTGAAGAGGACAATAAGTTAGCAGAAAAGAGGTCTCATGAAAATTCTACAATAAATAGAGAAAATATTGTGGAAGATGATCCCACTAAATCAAAGGAAAGAAAGAAAGTTGTAACCACCATTTTTTTCATTATGTAAAAATATACCATTGAAAATTTCATGTTAAAATTTCTTTCGTTTTTGATGTTATCAATTCTATGCTAGGCTAGTTTCGAGTGAAATTAGAGTGCAGTATGGTATAAAAAAATTGAGGAATGACTTGGGCAAGTTTGGTGGTGTTTGATTTAATTTCTAGTTAGATAAGAAGATAAGGAACCCAAATGAATTTATGTAATCAAATTTGGATAAGTAGAAGTCCCAAAATTGATCTTATTGTAAAGGGCATTTTTTTTTGGAATATTTTAAGTTTAAAGTGTGTTGCATATTAGGGTTTTTTTGGATGAAACTAGACATTTTATCCCATTGATGCCGCTATAGCGACATGTATACTACTGTAGCTACCGCTTCTATAGTGGAGAAATTCCCGCTATAGCAACAGTCAAACCTGATCAACGACTACTATATTAGCAGGTGCCTCTATAAAGATAAAACTTGCATATTTTTTTTTCAAAATAGTTTATTTTTCTAAAATTTATTTTGGGGTAATATTTCCATAAGATTTTCATCGTTCGACTTCGTTAAGGTAAGGATTTCATTTTTATTAATTAGTATTTGATAATTAAGCCGTAGAATTGCTAAATTACAGAGTTCAAAAAGGGGTTTAGGGCTGATTTTTGTTGTTTTCTGGTGCAAGGGATGAAATTAAGTGATACATTATCAGGTTTTTATTATTAACTCTTAATTTTACCTTGCATTTCATTAATTCACTAATTTCATGGAATTGATTAGGTGAATTACGACAGAACAAATCTAGAATGAAAGGGAATGATCATGAACTTGACCTTAGAATTTGGATGTGAGATATAATTTTCAACATGGTAGGTAATTTTATTAGGTATGTGTTTTTATGCGTGGTCTATACCAGAGCAAACAAAAATTATGTGGAAGGGCAAAGCTCCTTCTTAGAAGAGTTATGCAAGGTTGGTTTGAGGTAGGTGATGGTATTATCGTTTAATTCAAGTTGTGTTATATATGCATGTTAACTACCTTTTAGTGTGGCTTATTAGTACATGTTGTTTGGTGTGGTCAATGCAAGTGATTTTACATTGTTGTATGACTTTGACCTACCTCATTGCTAAATATAGAATATTTCAGTAATTGGAACATTCTCATACGTTATTGGCAAAATAAGGTTGACAGATACTTGCGCCTGGGGTTTTAGTACATGGATGAAATTTCCCCTTATAGCTCATGTATAGAAGGTGGATGTATTGCCCATAACACATATATACTAGGGCTAAGTGAGTTTAACGATTCCATGAGTGAACTTGGGAATAAATTTGTGCAGTTGTTAATTATTTAATTTCTTAACTTGGATTGACTAAATTTGGTAATAATATGTTGACTTATTGAATGAAATCCTAAACTTCTTATTTAGTATATAATGTGCTAATTGTATGTTGTTCTGAGCATGGATTCACTTATTGTACTATATTTTTTTTAAGTATTCATATTATCATCTTTGGTTAGACAAATGAACTTACCAATATATTATTGTTATCTTGTTTGTTGATACTACACCTGCTCTTACTGTTGTGAGTGCAACATATATTTTAGCGGCTCTTGTGAGACCTTACTTGTAATTCTAGCATTCGTAACTTGGTTCTAATTGGTATCTTGAGATCCAAATTGGTATTTATTTCTTCCCTTTTTGTCCGCAGATGGTGAATACTAGGTCCAATAAAACTTAAGCAGCAGTCCCACCCCGTATGACCTAGCTGTGAGCCAGTCGTAAGAAGAAAATGACTAATGGGGAAAGATATTAGGAGCGGAGAGGAATGAGCCACACCCACTAGGGGTGGAGCTTGAACATCTACTGTCTAGGATCGTGAAGGGTCATTATCCTCTCTTTACTCAGGATTATGTTGAGAAAAGAAAAGTAGAGGAGCAGGGATAGAGCCCTCGGTGGCGGTGCTGGCTGGTTGAAACCTTATCTCCCATGTCTGTTGACGTTAATGGATCCACTTTGACTGCACCATCTTTTTAGGCTTTAGTTGCTCACCCTACTATTGTTATGTCTCTTAGCGATGAGGCTTCAGGGACTAATGCTTTTGCTCATCTTGTTTTGGGTTCTGTGATGAGTAGTACAAAAAATGATTTGCTGACTATATTCATGAAGGTTAAACCACCTATATTCTAGGGTACAGTGTTTGAGAATGCTTTTGAGTTCATCATTGATTGTTATGAGAGATTGTACAAGATGAGTGTTGTTCAGCAACATGGATTTGAGTTTGTGAGTTTTCTATTGGAGAAGAATGCTAAGCAATGTTGGAGGGAAAACATTGAATGTCAGTCTCCAATTTTACGTCCATTAACTTGGGAGCAGTTTTATGCCTTGTTCTTAGAAAAGTATGCGCCACGAGCCCTTTGGACTGTAAGAAGGATGACTTTTTCGCATTAGAGCAGGGTGATATGTCAATTATTGCCTTCGAGGATAAGTTCCATACTTTGTCCTGCTAAGCTACTCAGTTGTTGGCTATTGTAGAGAAGAAGATTCAATGCTATGTCAAAGGGTTAAATTATGACATATAGGTTCTATATATGCATATGAATTTTGAGGGAAGGGGTTCAATGAAGTGTCAAATTATGATAAAAAGTTGAAGAGGGTTATGTAAGTTGGTCAGGCTAAGATGTTAGCCAAGAAGTCTCACAATATTGGGAATTTCATTAGGCAATACTCTAAGGTCCACGGTCAATAGGCTTATTCAGCCCGCCCAATTAACTTAGCTTTGGTAGCTTATACTATGGTACCAACTAAGTTTTATTTTCAAGCACAGGTTATTAGCGACCATGGGGCTTCTTACTCTTTTAACGGCCGACCTTCTCTTGAGCGAGGATGTTATTATAGTGGTATCATTAGTCACTTTAAGAGGGAGTGTCCTATGAGACAGGCAAATACCAGGTACAGTAATAGACCTGCATTATAGTTTCAAAAGGTAGAGGAGAAGAAAGTAATGATAGAAGTGTTCTACAGGATAAAGAGGGAAATAAGGTAGGTGGTTAGGGTGGTCGAGGAAATAACAGCATGAGGGGAGGAACACAGTCGGGGAAAGATTTATCTCAAATTGATAATTTGGTTCTCAGTTATCCATTTCTAGGAAAGACTGATATTGAGTCTTCTAATACGGTGATCACAGGTACTATTTATTTTTGTGACCGGATGGCTTATGTTTTATTTGAGCCAATTTCTACTTATTCTTATGTATCTGTTCAATTTGTAATGGGTATGAATCTGGTTTGTGATGTACTTGATTACCTGTTTATTTGTCTACTCTGGCTGGTGAGTATATGGTAGTAACCCAAGTTTATCTTTCCTATTCTATGTTGTTTGTGGGTTTTCAGAGTTGGGTAGACTTGAAACAATAAAAACGACAAAAAATCATTCTAGAAATGTTTAACTTTGATGTAATACTGGGTATAACCTGGTTATCTCTATAACACATTGTTTTAAACTGTAATGATAAGTTAGTAACTCTAGCTATGCTGGGAATGGATAAACTAGAGTGGGAGGGAGTGTATAAGGCTGAGATGATGAGAATTATATCATTTGTATAGGCTAGAAGGTTAGTGGGGAAGGGGTGTTTAACGTTTTAAACTCATCTCTAGGATGTAAGTATGGGGTCCCTTTTTATTAATTCATCTTTGATAGTTTCCCAATTCCATGATATGTTTCCCTCAAACTTATCGGGGATGCCTCTGGATAGAGATATCAATTTCTATCTTAAATTGAGCTTGGAAATCACTCTATATCAATTCCTCCCTGTCGAATGGCTCAAACAGAGTTGAGAGAGCTCAAAACTGAATTACAGGAACTACTTTACAAAGGTTTATTCATCCAAGTGATTTACCTTGGGGAGCTTTAGTCCTTTTGGTTAATAAGAAGCATGGTAGTATTAGTAAGTGCATTAGTTATAAATAATTAAATAAGGTTACTATCACCTTGGGCTTGGGTGAGGATGTGCATTGATTATAGACAAACTGAATAAGGTTACTATCAATGGTAGTATTCGTCCAAGTGCTTCACCTTGGGGTTTGGGTGTTGTGTTGATGTAGGATATGAATATCATTGATTATTCTTCTAGGCATTTAAAGCCTTATAAAAGGAATTACCCAATCTATGACGTAGAGTTGGCAGTGGTGGTGTTTGTATTAAAGATTTGTAGACACTATTTTTATGGTTTCAAATGTGAGATATTCATAAACCACCGTAGCCTGCAACACATTTTTACTCAAAGGGGTTTGAATCAAGGCTATGGAGATAGATAGAATTATTGAAGGATTATGATATGACTATTCAGTAGAATTCAGGTAAGGGCAATATGGCGGTAGATGCACTAATCTGAAAAGCTATAAATATGGGTAGTTTGTCATTAATTAGTGTCCAAGAGGCCTTTAGCTATCCCATAGTATGCAATTTGGGATTTCAAATAGGGGTGGCATGTTGGATAGTGTTGAGGTGAATTCAACATTTCTTGATCAGATTAAGGCCATGTAATTTGAGGATAAGAGGTTGAATGCACTCTAGAATAAAGTGGTGCATGTGGAGTTGGCGGATACCACTCTTGATGTAAGTGGCGCGTTGTGGTTTAAAGGGAGGCTATGTGTTACTTTAATTAGTGATTTGGTTCATGATATATTTTCAGAGGCCCATAGTTTGCATTATTCTATTCATTTGAGTACAACCAAGATGTACTGTGACTTTAGGCAGCTTTATTGGTTACCTAGAATAAAGAGGGACATAGTGGACTATGTGTCCAAGTGTCAAAATTGTCAGCAGGTGAACTATGAGTACCAGAAGATTACGGGGTTGCTTCAGAGGATGCCTATCACTATATTTAAATGGGAGTACATTGTTATGGATTTTGTAGTGTCTTCCTAAGACTTTGGGAAAATATAACTCCATTGGGTGATAGTGGATTGATTGATAAAATCAGCTTACCTCTTGCCAATTTGGGTAGACTACAACTCTCAATAGTTAGCTAACACCTACGTCATGTGAGACTTCATGGGGTGCCCCTTATCATCATTTCTGATAGGGACACAAGATACAATTCCAAATTTTGGGACAAGCTGTATGAGGAGTTGGGCACCAAGCTCATATTTAGAATGACTTTTTATCCTCAAATTGATGGACATTCAGAGAGGATGATTTAGGTGCTAGAGGACATATTTAGGGCTTGCGTGATTGATTTTGGTGGTCATTGGGACCAGTTTCTTCCATTGTGTGAGTATTCATACAATGATATCTATCACTCCGACAGTGATATGGAAACATTCGAGGTTCTATATTGAAGAAAGTGTAGGTCACTTATTGGATGCTTTTGAGACTGGAGATGTTAAACCTTTGGGCACTAAATTCGTAAAGGAGGATCAAGAGAAAGTATGGTTCATTAAAAGCAAGTTGCTGGCTGCTCGGCAGAAAAAGTATGGGGATCGTCCAGTAAGAGACATGAACTTCAAGGTTCGAGAGCAAGTTTTCCTTAAGGTATCTCCAATGAAGGGAGCTATGAGGTTCGACAAGAGAGGCAAACTCAACTGTTGGTATATTGGTGCCTTTGAGATTCTTGAAGAAGTAGGTCTAGTTGCGTGTAGGTTAGATCTACCATCGAGATTATCGAGAGTCTATCCGATATTTTAGGTCTTTATGCGCAAGAGGTACCATGAGGATAGAGAATACATTATTAAGTAGGACTTAGTGCTTTTAGATAAGGATTTAGCTTACGAGAAAGAACCAGTAGCGATTCTAAATCAAGATGTACGAAAATTGAGGATTAAGTAAATTTTGTTCGGTTAAGGTCGAATCAAAGTGTCTTCCAGTTGAGGAATCCTTTTAGTAAATGACAAGGACATGTGGGACAAGTACCCTCAACTATTTGAGGATAAAGGTAATCTATTCTTTCCTAATTTTAGCCTATTTTCTTGGATTTGATCATTTAGGGATGGACGACTTATTTTTCTTAAACTAATTTTAGGTTTAATGAAGGGTGATTTGGGCCAATTTCCACCAAATTTTCATTGTTTGTCTTAGTTAAGGTAAGGATATTATTTTCATTAACTAGTATTTGATAATTAAGCCTTAGAATTGATAAATCAGAGAGTTCGAGGAGGGTTTTAGGGCTAAGTTTTGTTGTTTTCTAGTGCAAGGGATGAAATTAAGTAATAAGTTATTGAGTTTTGATTATTAATAGTTAATTTATCCTTGAATTTTGTTAATTCACAAATTTATCCATAAAATTGGTTGTCTTAGGTGAATTAAGGTTGAACAACCCCAAAACGAGAAGGAAATGATCATAAACTTGACCTTAGGGTTTAGGTATGAGTATAATTCTTAACATGGTAGGTAATTTCATTTTGTAACACTCACCCTCAAGTTGGCGCATAGATATTAATCATTGCCAATTTGTTTCAAAGGTAATCAACTCGAGTCCCATTCACCTCATTTGTGAGCAAATCATCTAGTTGCTCTCCTGTCTTTACATAACTAGTAGAAATCAAGTTTTGCTGAATCTTCTCAAGAATAAAGTGACATTCAACCTCAATATGTTTAGTTATTTCATGATACACTTAACTTGAGGCAATATAAAAAGCAACTTGATTATCACACCAAGAATTTTGCTAGCGTATGATGTAAAACCAATTTCAATTAAAAGTTCCACATAACTTCACACGTGAACTGTGATATAGCTTGGTACTTATATTCTGCACTAGATCGAGATACAACATTTGCTTCTTACTCCTCTATGCTACCAAGTTCCCTTCAAGAAAGACACAATAACCTTTGGTGGATCTTCTATTAATTTTGGAACCAACCCAGTCAATATCTGCAAAACACTCACTACAAGTATGGTTGTGATTTTTATACAATATACCAAGTCAAGGAGCTCATTTCAAGTAACATAGAATCCGTTCCAAAGTTACCCACTATTTTACCATAGGTATGGATATGAATTGGCTAACAACAATCACCGTAAAAGAAATATCTGGATGAGTCATAGTTCAATTTTCTAATGATACTCCTTTATCTCTATAGATTATCAAAAGGGTCACTATCATCTTTCTTAAGATGAACATTAGAAACCATTGGAGTACTACAAGGTTCGACTATCAATTTTTCTAGTTTCTACAAGTAGGTCAAGAATACACTTTATCAAAGACAAAAGAATTCTAGTCTTGCTTCTATATACTTCTACTCCCAAAAAGAATTCAATTGGGCTAAGTCTTTCATATAACCCGCTTGAGCAATAAAATTAGGTGGTTTATCCATGTACACTTCTTTTTGAAGATCACCATGAAGGAAGACATTCTTGGTATCTAATTGATGTAAATGTTAATTCTCAAAGACAAACCATAGAAATGAAAAAGTAAACAGAAGTAAGCTTGGCAACCAGAGATAAGATATCTAGATAATCCATTCCATAAGTCTGATCGTATCCTTTTGCCACAAGCCTGGCTTTAAGTCTTGCCAATGAACCATCGGGATTAACTTTAATTGTGAACACCCACTTACATCTCACTGATTTCTTTCCATTAGGTAAATCCACCAAATTCCCTGTGTAATTTTTCTTAAATGCATATATTTCCTCAATGAAAAACATTGCATTTGACCACCCGAGATAATGTAAGACTTTCTTCACAATTTTAGATACATAAACAGATTATACAAAAGCAATCAATGATGTAGACATAAAAGATAAACAATCAAAGGAAACAAAGTTAGCAATGGATTATGTGGATTTTCAAGTCCGTGTACCTTTGTAAAGACCAATAGGGAGGTTAAAGTTTGCTAGAGGATCAGGTGGAGGATGACTTGATGACAATGGAGCAGTTTCACGGTATGCATCATTGATCTCTCATCTCCTCGAATAAACCTGAACAATTAGATCTCTATCTAGAACAGGTGCAAAAGGCACAGTAAACAGTTGGTGCTCAATAGAGTAACTAGGAGACATAGGAATAATATTAGTTGACCACTATTAGTAACATGATAAACTAACCACTCATCTTTCTCTCCATGACTTGTAAAACTGGAAGGGGTATAGAAGAATGGTGTAGTCTTTGAAAATACCACATCATTTGACACTAGATATTTTCCAAGCTCTGTATAATAATATCAATACCCCTTTTGGAAATGAGAATAACCCAAGAAAATAGACTTCAATGCCTTAGGGTCTAACTTGGTAACAAATGGTTGAACACATCAAACATAACACGTACTTCCAGATATCTTTGGTTCCACCAGAAATAATGATCTTTAGGAAAAAGAATATAGTAAGGTGTATTACCAACAAGCATAGTCAATGGCATGTGATTATTAAAAAAATAAGTTGTAGAGACTGCATCAATCCTTAATGGATTAGGAACCTTTATTTGGAACAAAAGTGTTTGGGCTGTCTCATGTAGATGTCTATTATTTCTCTTCAACAACACCATGTTGAGAAGGTGTATCAATATATGACGACCGATGGAAAATACCATTTTGTCTTATGTACGACTAAAATAATTCTAACATTCTTTAGCATTATCACTCCTTATAATACACACCAAAGCATTAAATTGAGTTTTGACTTCAGCACAAAAATGATTAAACACTTCAGAGTGACTTTTCATAAATTAAATCCAAGTCATCGGAGAGAAATCATCAACAAAAGCAATAAACATAGAAGTTATGGTGGTATATGTTCATAGGGAAACTCAAAACAAAACCTAAAATGGAGACTTAAAGAGTTGGTTTTGATTTTTATGGGGTCTAGTCTGTGTGGAAGAAAATTCCATGTGCCAATTTACTTGCCTAGGAAGTAGACTTGGAGAGCAAACAAATATTTATGGAGGACAAATTTTGTGTTCATTTTTCCTTTTCTTATTTTGTGCTTAGAGCCCAAGTTTTACCATCTATTGAAGTACGACCATTCTTTATTTTTGAAACCATCGTAAAATTCATAGTTAATCCCTTATAAGAGAAGGGAGTCGAGACAACAATTCTCTTAGGTGTAATAATCTCTTCCATTTCTTTGTTAATATAAAGGCAGTTGTTCTCAGGTGAATGTAGAATTATTTGAATTCGAACCATGTTAAATTTTGTGTCTTTATTTTATTCTTTATTTCACGCATCCGCTAATATTTCTATGTTAAAATCTCTTCTTCTCACAATATTTATGATACTGCGCTAAGATTCACAACCAATGACTTTAAATTTTCCATCAAAAAGTTGACCTAATTAAGTTAGCTTCATCTTAGTTATGTGAAAATCTCTTCCACCATTCCTCTAAATTTTTCTTCTTATTAAATAACTTTGAGGCTGGGAGAAATAGGATTGCATGGGATAATACGTGAGAGTATTTGTCACCTGCCCAATTGGGAAATACTTGAACTATCCAGCAATTATCATTTCAGTGGTTATTTTCCAAAGACCAAATGAAACAACAGTACATATCTCATCAAGTTAGATCTCAGCTTTTTAATTTTTTCTAATAATTTGCCTGAGTCTCTTGGCTATATAACCTCACTGTATTATTTGTATCTTTAAAATTGCATTCTCAAGAGGCCTATTCCCGTTAAACTTTTGAATCTCACCCGTATTGAGAAGTTGTACCGTTAAGGTGATTTGCTTAATTAAATAATGCCATTATGGATATTCTCGCAAATTCCTTTACCAATTTATTTAAACTTGCGCTTGAACCACTTCTCTGGTTAGCTTAAGCATTTTAAGTCCAATTCACCATTGTACATTGATTTAAGCTATAATCAGCTGCAAGACTATCTTTCTAAGCCAATTCAAAACCTTGTTATTCTAACATATCTTGATCTTTCTTTCAATAATTTTAGTGCTCAAGTGGATGCCAGGCCCTTTTCAGACCTCAAACAGCCTAGACATCTTGACCTTTCATATAATAGTATTTTGTTGACCAATGAGAACAAACTTAAATTTACTTGGCCTGAATATCTTAATACATTACGATTGGCCCCATGTGAAGTGAAACAATTGGAGTTTCTACAATCCGCAAAGTAGATTTATGATTTAGATCTTTCAAATAATAAGATTCAATGATGAATTCCAGATTGGGCATGATCTAACGGGATGTTTTCACCAGGACATCTTCATATATCATACAACAAGCTGATGAGTGTTGATTCAATTTCTCTTCAGTCTGTATATACCATTGATTTGCGGTTGAATTTTCTTCAACGTTCACTACCTATTTCACCAACCTCCACAATGTTCAGCCTAATATCACAAAATAATCTTAGTGAAGAAATTCCTCCATCTATTTTCAATTTGACATCAGTAGTTATCCTAGATTTGGTGAGAAACTACTTGCAGGGTGAAATTTCACAATGTCTGGGTAATATCAGTGGCCTTGAATTTCTGGATACACACAACAACAGCCTTTGGGGGACTCATCTAACAATTTTCAGCAGTGGAAGTTCACTAAGAAGCCTCAACTTGCATGGCAATAAAGTAGAGGGGGAAATTCCCCAATAATTTGACCAATTGCAAAGAGTTGCAAGTCTAGATCTAGGAGATAATCATCTCATTGACACATTCCCCATGTGGTTGGGGACTCTTCCAAAGATGCAAGTTTTAATCTTGAGATCCAATTAATTGCATGGGTCTAATCAACCTTCAAGGATTGAAACTATTTTTCTCGAGCTTCAAATCATAGATCTCTCTTGTTATTCCTTCTCTAGAAACCTACTTATGAGTCTGTTTCAATAGCTAAAATCCACGAATACAATTGATCAATTAATGAAAGAACCAAGATATCATGGTGATAAATATTACCAAGATTCTATTACGTACAGTTGCAGCTAAGGGTCTGGAGCGTGAAATCGTGAGAATCTTGTATTTGTACTCCTTTATCGATCTTTCAGGTAGTAAATTTGAAGGAAAAATTCCAAGATCTCATTATCTTCAAATATTGAATTTATCTTATAATGGATTGTAAGGTCATATACCACCATCATTTAGAGATTTATCTTTTTAATAGACTAGAAGTGAATTGATGTTTTATTCAAATAAGTATGCATGGTTTAAATACATTACAAAGGTGCCAACTTAGAAAGGAAATAAAGACTGATTCCTACAAATCTATTTGTGACTCCTACAAGTCTGCTACCTAATTATGCCGATGTTTATTAAAAACAATCACGTTTTTATACACTTTGTAACACTCCTCTTCAAGTTGGAGCATACATATTAATCATTCCCAACTTGTTACAAAGGTAATCAACTTGAGTTCCATTCACCACTTTTGTGACCAAATCCACTAGTTGCTCTCTTGTCTTCACATCTAGTAGAAAGTAAGTTTTCTTGAATCTTCTCAAGAATGAAGTGAAATTCAACCTTAATATGTTTAGTTCTTTCATGATATACTTAGATTTGAGGCAATATGAAGAAAAACTTGATTATCACACCAGATTTTTGCTGGCATATGATGCTTGAACTCATTTTCATTTAAAAATTATGTATCCACATAACTTCACACGTGAACTGTGACATAGCTCTGTACTCAGATTCTACACTAGATTGAGATACTCCCTCCATCCCATTTTATGTGTTACCATTTGATCTGACATAGAGTTTAACTTTGTAAAGTTTACAAAACTGTCCCTCTTAAAGTCACTTTAGTATTTACTTTTTAGTTGTCTTTCCTTATTAAGTAGGACCAGTAAGGATAAAATGAGGATGATGCCATTAAATAGGTGCCAAATAAGGAAAGTTGACATTTTTTTGGAACGAATCAAAATGGAAATAACGATAAATAAAATGGGACAAAGGGAGTACAATATTTTGCTTCTTACTCCTCCATTTTACCAAGTTCCCTCCAACAAAGACACAATAGCCTGTAGTGGATCTTTTATTAATTTTGGAACCAACCATCAACATCTGCAAAATACTCAATACAAGTATTGTTGTGATTTTTGTACAATATACCAAGTCCAGGAGATTCATTCATGTAACATTGAATAATTTCCAAAGCCGTCGAGTGTTTGACTGTAGGTGCAGACACAAAATGGCTAACAACACTCACCACAAAAGCAATATTTGTACAGTCATCGCGAATTAGTTAATTTCCCAACTATGCTCCTAAATCTATCTAGATTATTAAAAGGGTTGCTGTCATCTTTCATAAGATGTACATTGGAAACCATTAGAGTAACACAAGATTTGACTGCCAGTTTTTCCTGTTTCTGCAAGTAGGTCAAGAATACACTTCATCGAAAACAAAGAATTCCCTTCTTGCTTCTATAAACTTCTACTCCCCAAAAGACTTCAATTGGGCCAAGTCTTTTGTACGAAACCTAGTATGCGAGAATGTCTTAAGGGAAGAAATCCCCTTAGATCAATCACCATTTGTGATAACAATGTCATCAATATATGCAATAAGGAGACTAGTGACAGTTACAGGTAGTTGAAAAAAGACAAAGCACATTTGCTTACTTTTAGTCCAAATTCCTAAACTACCTCACTGGACTTGTGAAACCAAGCTCAGGGACTAATCTTATACCATACAAGGACTTATTCAAATGAAATACTTATCTATAACACCCTTGAGAAATAAAATTGAGTGGTTTCTCCATATACACTTCCTTTTGAGGATCACCATAAAGGAAGTTATTCTTAATATCCAACTATGTAAAAGCCAATTCTCAAAAACAACCAGAGACATGAACAAGTAGATAGAACTAAGCTTGGCAACAAGAGAGAAGGTATCTAAATAATTCACTCGATAAGATTGGTCATATATTTTTGCCACAAGCCTGGATTTAAGTTTTGCCAATGAACCATCAGGATTGACTTTGACTGTGAACACCCACTTATATCCCACTGGTTTCTTTCCATCGGCTAAATTTACCAAATCCCATGTGTGATTTTCCTCAAATGCATATATTTACTTAAACATTACATTTGACCATCACGGACGATGTAAATCTTCCTTCATAGTTTTTGGTTCAGAAACAAAATCTAGAGAAGCAATCAACATTCTGGACGTAGGAAGCAAAGTTAGCAATGGATTATGTGGATTTGCAAGTTCGTGTACCTTTTCAAAGAGCAATAGGGAGGTTAAGATTTTCTAGAGGATCAGGTAGAGGATGACTTGATGACAATTGAGCTGGTGCAAGGCATGTATCATCAGTCTCTCATCTCCTAGAGTAAACTTGAACAATTGGCGATCTATATAGAATATGTGTGAAAGGTACTGTAGAAGACTGATGATCAATAGAGTAACTTGGAGATGGAGGAATAACATCACTTAACCGCACAATATTAGTAACCTTATAAATAGCCATTCATCTTTCTCTTCCTGACTTATAAAATTGTAAGAGGTATAGAATAATAGTGTCTCTAAAAATACCACGTCATTTGACACTATATATTTTCCAAGCTCAGTAGAATAACATTGATACCCCTTTTGGAGATGAGAATAACCCAAGAAAATACACTTCAAATCTTTAGGGTCCAATTTGGTCAAATGGTCAAACATCTCGAAGTGTCCTTATTGAAGAAGTGCTGTCGTTCCATCTTCAATTGTATCTTTGAGAGTGTGGGCGTCAAAGATAGTCTTTCGTACGAGGAGGTACCAATTTAGATTCTTGATCATCTGGTTCATAAGTTCCAAAATAAAGAGTCATTTTAGTGAATGTTTTTTGGACAAATTAACTAGTTGAGAGTGCTACATGGAAAGCAGAAGCAGATATGATGACAAAATATCTCCGAATTTCTCCTCAAATCAGTACTAAAAAATACTGAAAAATCGACCACATGTGGTCGGTTTTTTTTTCTTTTTTAAAAAAAGCGACCATAAGTGGTCGCTTTTATATTTTAAAATTTTAAAATAATTTTTGCAATAATTTTTATATTAATTATTAATTATTTTATAAATAAAAATTTAAAAAAAATAAGAAAGTGGTCCGTTTTTTTTTACAATAAGTAAAAATATTTTTTAAAAACCGACCACTTGTGGTCGGTTTTTATATATATTTTTTAATATATTTTAAAAAAAACTGACCACTAGTGGTCGGTTTTTTTTTTT
>NC_061122.1:187638182-187781973 GCF_002878395.1 Capsicum annuum
AATCGATCACTCATCTGAGTAAGTATAAGAAGCACATCGCATTATATTATTGGATAATATACTTGTGTACGTATTTGATAGATATAGTACGTATTTAGAACTTGATATAGTTGATAGTGTGCATATGTGTGTATGTATAGGTATATATATAGATATTATACAGTGAAGGTATATTAATGACATACGATAATGTAATCGATAATTCATCTGAGTATTTGTAAAATACGTTATATATTATTTTGGGGTAGTAAAATCGTGTATTTAATGTTTATAGTACGTATCTGAAAGCTGATAAACAATTAAATATATGTATATATGTATATCTCGTGTAGTGACGTATGCAGTAATCGATATATATATATAGCACGTTGTATTATGAGGTATATATATATATAAGGGTGTAGGAAGTAATCAGAGTGATTTACAGTTATAAGCTTACCATTTTTTACGATTTATCAATTCAAATATAATATTTTATTATTTATTGTAAACATACACATTCACAATTATTATACAAAATACATTATCTATAATCATTGAAATAACAGACATTTTTTTAAATTTGTGTATTTTCTAACTCAATTGTGCCAATTCATAACAATTTTATATTAATTTCACCCAATCTATTATAATTCTAGCCAAATTGTATCTAATTAGACTAAATTAAATTTTTCATCTAATTTTAATCAAAATCTTAATATTTAGGTCCCAACCGTTATTAATATTTATTATTTATTATATATTATTTACTATTTTATATTATTCAAGTTCTTACAATTTTAGCCTATTTTATTTAATTCATTACAATTTTAGTCAATTTATTACAATCATAGTCAATTTGTAATTCAATTTTTAAATTTTAGTCAAATCATAATTAAATTCTCAACCACTGTTGACACCCAATTTTGACCTCCCGATACTACATTTAGGCTGCTATTTTAACAAAATTACTATTTTTTTAAATAATATTATTTTTTGCACAGTTTTTTTTCTTGCATCAAACAAATTGTCGACGTGTCACATTCGCGATTTAAATATATATAAATTATTTTATTTATTTTTGATATCATTTTACGATTTATTTATTCAAATACAATATTTTACATAATTTTATTAATTAAATTACTTTTTCACGTAATTGTGCGCACTCACATTTTTTGCAAATACACTGTCTAAGTTTTCTATTATTTAATACTATTTATTGATATTATTATTTATTATCATTATATATTGTTATTATTTATATTATTATTATTATTTAAATTATTGTTATTTAATTATTATTATCATTATTTATTATTATTATTATTATTATTACATATTTAAATAACAACCTAATTAAAATTACCTTGCCTAATTCATTTACCTTTTAATCCAATTTTATTCAATTTCTTACAATTATAGCCTACTCTACTCAGTCCATTACAATCTTAATCCAATTTCTTGCAATTCTAGCCATTTGTTACAATCTTAGCCTAATTGCTTGCAATCCTAACCACATTCTAACCTCACATAATCTTAAAATCCTAGCCGTTGATCAAAATTGATCTAACGGCTGAGGTTTGATCTGCCTCTTTCCTTATTAAAAATAACCTAACCCTAATCCATAATTTCCAAAAAAATAAAAAAAAGAGTCAGCTTCCCTTGGTCTCTCTCTCTAGACTCTCTCCCTCTTACCTCTCCCATCGGTGACAATAGCGCCGTTGCTAGCGCCGCTCCAACACCACTACTAGTTCCCCCTCGTCCTCCTCCTTCTCCGCTCCAACGCCGTCACTGGCGCTGTCCTTTCGTTCTAACGAAACAGTCCCCGCGGGCGCCTCTCTCCCCTCCGCGCTGCTCCACCTCCGACCAGACCTCACCAGTCATAGTGTCACCTCTCCAGCGCCGCAGCCACCACCACCATCAGCAGAGAGGTGACCTAGCGACGCCGCTGGCTTTTTCTGTCAGTCCCCATGCCTCCATCAACGGCGAACCATCCATGCAGCCATTTTCTCATCGAAAATAATGGATTCTGAGAGAATCCGTCTCAGATTTGCTATTCCATTCAAACTCGTACTTCTTTATCTATTTTCTCTTGTGAACGATCCTATTAAGATCTAATTTTGAGTTTTGAGTTAAATCCTCCTATTTTTGTGTGTCGTTATGTGCCAAAACTAGCATTGTGGGAGAAATCTCAAAAATACGTGACACTTGCGCTATCATTTTGACTAGATTATTTTGAATGCATGTTTATTTATATCTTTTAACTAACACATGTTTCCATCCCTCTTATTTTTAAATGAGCAAATCTGCTGGATTTTGATTGTCAATCCCCTATTCTAATTTCAAGTTTGTTTATGTTCATATAGCGACATATGTAAAAGTTGTATTTTTGTATTATTTTGTTTGCCCTAAGCTATGACTTGTGGATTCGTGAACTGTTACTGTAATAGTATTTAGTTCAACGTGTAATCTTGATTTCTCCATGTATAGGTGATTTTTTGTACTTAGTTGAGTTGTTCGTTATTATTTGAATAATATTGAATCTGATTGTGTCCAAATTAAGGAGTAATCTCCTTATATCATCTGCCTCCTCCCTTTCTCTATACTTCTCTCTACCCTTCTCTCCTTTTAAGACCTCTTCACCATCAATGGCGGCACCGCCTCTGCTCAGCCGTCGCGCTTAAACTTGTGGACTATTTTGAATGTATGTTTTGGTGTGTTCTTGGTCACTGGTCATTCTTGTATCAAAATGTGTTGTACTGACTTGAAAATGGTTAAGTTTAGTTACTTGAAAATGAATACATATAGAAGTGTAGTTATTTGAAAATGGTTAAGTATAGTGACTTGAAAATGTGAATTAGTTAATTGAAAATAGATAAGTGTAGTGACTTGAAATGCTAGTACATGACTTGAAAATGGTTAAGTGTAGTTACTTGAAAATGGTTAAGTGTAGGGATTTTAAAGGGGATTTTGTGTTTTGAAAGTGGTTTGGTTGGTGACTTAGTCACTTGAAAATGGTTAAGTGTAGGGACTTTAAAGGGAATTTTTTTTAAGGTACTTGAAATGTGGACTTGTATTTTGAATTTAGTTAAGTGTGGTCACTTGAGAATTGAATAAGTACATGAAAATGTTTAAGTGTAGGTAGTTGAAATGTGGACTTGTGTTTTGAATTTAGTTAAGTGTGGTCACTTGAGAAGTGAGTTAGTGACTTGAAAATGCATAAGTGTAGGTACTTGAAACGTGGACTTGTGTTTCTAATTTGTTAAGTTTGGTCTCTTGTGAAGTGAATTAGTGACTTGGAATGTTTAGATGTAGTTACCTGAATTATGAACTTGTGTTTTGAATATAGTTAAGTGTGGTCACTTGAGAAGTGAGTTAGTGACTTGAACATGTTTAAGTGTTGGTACTTGAAATGTAGACTTGTGTTTTGAATATAGTTAAGTGTGGCCACTTGAGAAGAGCATTAGTGAATCGAAAATGTTTAAGTGTAGTTACTTGAAAGGTGGACTTGTGTTTTGAATATAGTTAAGTATGGTCAATTGAGAAGTGAGTTAGTGACTTGAAAATGTTTAAGTATAGGTACTTAAAATGTGAACTTGTGTTTTGAATTTAGTTAAGCGCGGTCACTTGAGAAGTGCATTAGCGAGTCAAAAATATTTACGCATAGTTACTTGAAAGGTTGATATCATGTTTTGAATATAGTTAAGTGTGGTCACTTGAGAAGTGAGTTAGTGACTTGAACATGTTTAAGTGTAGTACTTGAAATGTGGACTTGTGTTTTGAATATAGTTAAGTTTAATCACTTGAGAAGTGCATTAGTGAGTCGAAAATGTTTAAGTGTAGTTACTTGAAATATGGACTTGTGTTTTGATTATAGTTAAGTGTAGTCACTTAAGAAGTGCATTAGTGAGTCAAAAATGTTTAAGTGTAGTTACTTGAAAGGTGGACTTGTGTTTTGAATATAGTTAAGTGTGGTCACTTGAGAAGTGAGTTAGTGACTTGAAAATGTTTAAGTTTAGGTACTTGAAATGTGAACTTGTGTTTTGAATTTAGTTAAGTGCGGTCACTTGATAAGTGCATTAGTGTCGAAAATGTTTAAGTGTAGTTACTTGAAAGGTTGATATCATGTTTTGAATATAGTTAAGTGTGGTCACTTGAGAAGTGAGTTAGTGACTTGAAAATGTCTAAGTGTAGGTACATGAAATGTGAACTTTTCATTTTAAATTTAGTTTAGTTTGGTGATTTGCGGAGTGAATTACTGACTTGAAAATGTTTCGGTGTAGGTACTTGAAATGTGAACTTTTCATTTTGAATTTAGTTTTCTTAGGTAACTTGTGATGTAACTTTGTGACTTGAAATGTTTAAGTGTCGTTACTTGAATTATGGAATAGTGACTTTTGTTTTGAAATTAGGTACTTGAAATGTGAACTTGCATTTTAATTTTAGTAAAGTGTGGTCACTTGAGAAGTGAATTAGTGACTTCAAAATGTTTAAGTGTAGGTACATTTTTTCATTTTGGATTAAGTTTAGTTTGGTAACGTGTGAAGTGAATTAGTTACTTGAAAATATTTAGGTGTAGGTATTTGAAATGTGAACTTTTGTGACTTGAACTAATCACTTGAATGTGATTGATTGTGTAGATGGAATCTGATTATAGCTGGATATATCAACGAAATATCGATACTTGAATGGATGAGGCTGAGAATGAAGATGCGGATGATGAGTGGTAGTTTTAGGTATTTTATATGTTTTATAGTTTGGATTTGGAACTTCAATATATTTTGTAAATAATGTTTGTATTCTTATGGTGGTTTGTTGATTACATATATATGATTGGTGAGATGTATTGTAGATAATAATCTATGTTTGTAAATGATTGGTGGGCTATATTGTAAATAATTTGATTTTTAATTTTTGTATTTTGAAAATTTTCAATTTTTTTTTTTACAAAATTATCAAAAAAACCAACCACATGTGGTAACTTTTTTTAAATTTTTAATATTTTGTTTTTACAAAATTATCAAAAAAATCGACCACATGTGGTAGCTTTTTTTAAAAAAATTTAATTAAAAAATATTTATAAAAACCGACCACAAGTGGTCGTTTTTTTTTTTAAAACCAACCACTTGTGGTCGATTTTAATAAAAATAATTAATAAATTTTAGAATAAAACCGACCACAATTTTGAATTTTTTTATTCTTAAAATCATTTTTTTTCTATTTTAATAAAATAATAATGAATTACAAAAAAATTTAAAAAAAACAACCACACGTGGTCGGTTTTTAAAAAGCTACCACAGTTTTACTGATCATGCACTTTGGTCGGTTTTGTGGTCGGAAATTGAGGAAAACCGACTACTTGTGGTCGGTTTTTGTGGTCGGTTTTCCTCTTTTTTTTAGTAGTGAATTTAGTTTCTGGATAAGGTAATAATTTTCTTCTTACTACTTCACTCAATCTTATATCACTTAATTACTCTCATGTTATAACATGCATTCACGAGTTCAGTTTAATCGATGCTTCAGTTAAAGGTGCAATTATCATATTATTATTTAGATCTCTGAACTCAATATCGAGATCGCAACTCTTTCCTAGCCTCTCAGCTTAATTTGTTTTGATTTAGGGATGAATGATCCCAAAGGAGATATATTTTAATACACCAAAAATTTAAGCAAAGATTAGAACCATACTTCAAGTACATATAGTATAACTAAACATAATGATTTGGTATCGTGAGAAGTGATTAGATATGAATTAAAGTCATTTGTAACTCCTAGCTCATATTTAAGTTGAAAGCTTCCTTACTGGTTGAATTCTTGTGTAGCATCTTTCTAAAGTCAAGTTCAAGTAGAATAACTCCTATATCACTACTAAAAAAACTGTAAAAAGAGACCTAAAAAAGAGACCTCATGAGGTCTCTTTTCCAACCTTTCCTTGGAAAAGAGACTTCAAAAGCGACCTCAATTGATGGTCTCTAAAACATAAGTTGTTTTTTTTAGGAGACCTCGTTAGGTCTCTTAAAAGCGACTTCATGAGGTCACTGAGTTATTTTTCAAATTTTCCATAAAGAGACCTCGTGAGGTCTCTAAACTATTTTTTATAATTATTATTATTTTATTAAAAGAGACCTCATAAGGTCTTTAGTTGATTTGATTTGATTTTATTTTTATGATTAAAAGAGACCTCGTATGGTCTCTATTTTATTTTTATAATTAAAAGAGACCTCATAAGGTCTCTATTTGATTTTTTATTTTTTATTCTTTTAATTTAAAAGACACCTCATCAGGTGACTATTATTTCTTTATTTTTAACATAAGCGACCTTTTGCAGTCTCTTATGTGAGTGCCTAGAAAATAAAATTACAAAAAAGTGACCTCCCGTGATTGCTTTTTTTTTTATTTCCCGGAAAATTAAAATGCAAAATAGTGATCTCATGAGGTCTCTTCTCTGAAAAAAATAAATAAATGGCAATACAACTTTTACAGATACCTGTCATTTTAATTCAATTCAATAATATGTACAATCTAATCAAATAAATTGAGCTCCAAGAGCTCACACTAATGAAAAAAACAACAAACACAAGTACTAAATATCTCATCTAATGAACACTAAATAAAAATCAACTTAGAGTACCTTAATATTGAACGAAAAAACATAATAGTCAAGTTATTTATAAAATAATACTATTGATTAGACTACTTCAAATCTCTCATGCATTCAAAAACACTTACTAATTTAAATAAACCATCATAAAGTATATAGTTTAGATTATCTAACACAACACCCGATTTTAACAACGCGGTGGTGTATTGTCCACGTAATAATCCTTATCATCTTCATCATTGTTGGGCTCCTCAGTCACATCTCTGTATTGACCATATACTCCATGTGAAATAGACAGAGATTGGGGTGGTCGAGGAGGGCAAACTGCATCACAGGACAAGGGGTAATCCCTCCCGAAGCAAGTAATAAATTGAATTGGGCCTTCATTCCCGCATATTGTATATCCCTTTACTTTTCCGTTGCCTTTGAAAACTTAACATCATTAGATAACTCAGCTATCTGCTGCTTCAAAGCCAAAATCGTCTCGTTCCGAATTAAATTCACGAAAGGTTCCTTGTGGCAAGCCATAAGCATACCCATACCTACTCGGACCACCAACCGTATCTAACCATATTCTCTCATTCTGCTCTTGGCTAAGTGGCAGGTCTTGACTATTATCTGGCAGAATCCGGCGAAAATCCTCTATGGATTGTAGATATCAATTTTGAATTTAATGATAGTAATATTATGATATAAATTTAGGAAATAAAGTAAGTACTACTATAAATAGATGCTTACATAGGTCAGTTGAGCTCGTGGCTCAACCCAAACATCAGGATCTCCAGGGGTTTTCTTCTTCCCTGTGTGTGTAGCCTTGAAAACCTCACCTGTGTTATCGGCCTCCCAAGCTCCTTTTCCTGCCAAAAAAAAATGTATTAGTATGCTAGCAACATTTCATAACTTTTTTTTTACCACGAAGCAAAATTCCTTCAAGTAATATGGACAGAACAAAGTAATCCTTTACAGGTTTTTATGCACAAGGCATAGACAACAGTCATACATCAATTAACTATTAACCCATGACAAAGATATTAAGAATTATAGCAGCAAAATTCTCGAAAAGTTAAAACAAAATTGCAACTGCACAAAACATAGGCAGAGTAGATCTCCGGACAGTGAATAATTCTTCTAAACATTTGCCGAGAGTCACTACCGATTAGTCTAACAGTACCTCCAAGCATGACTCCTGTGTCACCAGCTAAACTAATAGTCATATTTGCAAGTAAATTTTCATAGAGTTTGGGTGTCACCATGACATCAAATTGCTCTAGCTTTGAGACAGGTTGCAACAATTATCCACAATAAAGACAAATCATAGTTTAATGACACAATCAACACTTCAACATAAAGATAAGGCAAATGGAAAAAGATTCAACCAACAGAAATTTACTAAGAGAACAACCAAACCTGAACAACTACTAATGCACAGACAGACATATCAATCAAAGATTAAAGCTGGAAGTTCCACTTCAAGAACTACAAACAAAACATTAAAATGATAATAAAATTAATTCAAAAAAATAATTCTCAGGTAAAAAAACACATTAATGAATCACCAAAAATTAAAATAGAGTAAACAAAAACTGCATTGATCAAATTAGGGAAATAAAAATGAATAAACTAAATCAAACAAAGAAACAAAAATGCAGATTCGTTATTTCTAATTATTATTCTTTCTCATCGCCATCCATCTCTTCTGAACCTCTTTCCTCTTCTGACCATTCTTCCTCTTCTGACTCTCTTTCCACTTTTGACCATTCTTACTCATCTATTATTTTATTTTCATCATTTGATTCATCCATCTCTTCATTTGTTGTCAAATTTACTTTTTCTATATCAACCTCTTTTAATATGTGTTCAGGATGCTCTAAATTATCTTCTAAGTCATCATCAACTGGTTGGTGAACACATTATATGTTATCAGCCTGGTATGCAACATCTAACACATTTTCAACTTTCACTCGACCCACAAGCTTGATTTTGATTACGGCCCCCAATTCGATTTATTTGGGCGCAAGGAATAAGGAGCATAATACACTTGCTTAGCATTATGTGCAATGATGAAAGGATCGTACGCCCCATACTCCCTTATGTGCCTTACTTCAATAATAATATATTGTTTGATTTTCCTCGTTCCTCTATTTTGGGTTGGGTCGAATCACTTGCATATAAACAATACAATTCTTTTTTCTGGACAACCAGAATACACTATTTCTAAAATCACCTTAAGTACCCCATAATAATCAACCCCATTATGATCTCCATCATCACCTTTTACCAAGACTCCGCTGTTATTAGTCTTTTTATATTTAGAGTATTCTTCGGTGTTAAATTTAAAACCATTAACGGCATACTTGTCCATAGAATAAACCTTAATGGCCCCCAAAGTTAAATCCTTCAAAAATTGATCGAATTGACCATTTCTTGTATCCTAAACCTATAAATAGTCGAGAATAGAAAATTAGAATTAATCAAACCTGGACTTTCTAATAATTATAGCATTATGAAAAAATTACAACGCTTACATAATCTTTATACCATGTTGAAAAATAGTCAAAAACTTTATCATTGCCATACAACTGCACAAAGTAGCTATCAAAGAGGATGAAAATTGTGTTAGTCGCTTTGTCTTGTAATTGCATATGTAATGCAAAATAATAAAAACTTACTCAAGAAATGGTTTAACTTGAGGGCAATTCAACAAGACATGTATTGATGCAGAGTTAAACTCCAGTGAACTAAGATGCCTCCTTGTACGATTTTTCGAACCTTCGCTTGGTTGATCAAAGATTGATAGCGGCTCTTTAGCAACCTCACCACCATCATCGCGGCGATTAGTCCTATTTTGTGAACATGGAACATCACATGCAAAGTAATACGAACAAAAATTGGATGTTTCCTTAGCAAGATAGGCTTCACACATTGAGCCTTCAATTCTATGTTGTTGCTTGATACTCTGTTTATTCTTGCCAATAGTCCTATATAATATTATATTATGATATTTCTAAAAAAAGCATTAATGGAGAGAAATATATTAAGATTTACAATAATTACCTCTCAAATGGATATATCCATCGACCTTGAACCGAACCTCCCAGACGAGCTTCATGCACAAGATGTACAGGAAGATATTCTATCACATCCCAAAATCCAGGTGGAAGAATCTTCTCTAGATTATTTGTAATTATAGGAATATTTTGTTCCATCCGAACTAGGTTCTCTTCCGTCAATATGATGGAGCACAAGTCTTTGAAAAACAAACTAATTTCAGTCATGGGTTTCCAGATTTTTTCAGGCAAGCCGCTAAATACTATAGGGAGTAATGTTTTCATGAAAATATGAAAATCATGACTTTTCATACCAAATAACATTCCATACTCCATATCAACAAGCTTTCCCAAATTTGAAGCATGACCAGCAGGCATTTCCAACAACTTAACCCATTCACATATCTTACGCTTTTGGTCCATTGTAAATGAATAGCTAGCCTTAGGCTTGAAGAACCTTTTGTTTGATTTCTCCTGCAACTATAACTCTTTTCTCCTACAATATTCTGGTAAGTCCATTTTAGCTTTAACATTGTCTTTTTTTTCATGGACATCCATTACTGTGTTTAGTAAATTATCAAAGTAATTTTTTTCAATATGCATGGGATCAAGATTATGTCGAAGAAGATGATCCTTCCAATATGATAATTCTCAAAATATACTCTGTTTTGTCCAATTATGTGCAACACCATACCCATTAAATTTATACGGTTGTTCTTCTGTAACCTTTGAAAAGTGTCGAACCCTCTCCCAAACTTGTTCTCCTGTAAGGATTGGAGGTGGAAAGTCTCATTCAATCATATTCTTTCTAAATGCATTTTTTATATTCCTAAACTCATGATCCATTGGCCAAAATCGACGGTGACAATCAAACCAGTAATTTTTTCGGCCATGTGTCAAAGTGAATGATTTAGTGGTTTCCATACAATAAGGGCAGGTTAACTTGCCAGCTGTCATCCACCTAGACAACATTCCATATGCAGGAAAATCACTAATAGACCATATTAAGATAGCCCACAAATTAAAATTTTGCTTAAGCGACACATTAAATGTTTCAACCCCTTCAACCCACAATTGATTCAACTCATTAATCAAAGGTTGTAAGTATACATCAATCATGATCTTTGGATTATGCGGGCCAGAAATAATGCAATTGAGAAATATATAAGGATAGGTTATGCACATCTCAAGTAGAATATTATATGGTGTCAAATATACAAGCCAACAAGAATATAACGCAGTAGAAACAAAATATGGAGTAAATCTATCTGAACATAAAACCAACCTAATATTCCGTGGTTCAGCTGCGAAGTCTGGATATACTCTATCAAAATGCTTCCAGGCCTTTCCATTAGATGGATGACACAAAAGACCAGGTGGTCTTCTATTTTCATGGTGCCATCTCATATGAGGGGCTGACCTATTTGATGCATACAACCTCTTTAGCCTTAGTATAAGAGGTAAGTAATGCATCGCCTTAACAACAACTTTCTTCTCGCTAGGAGCTTGCTTAAAACAAGTTTTTTCACAAAACTTACAAGATTCTAGATCAATGTCATCCTTGTAGTATAACATGAAGCCATTTTCACAACAATCGATTCTTATCGACGACAGTCCTAACTTTGACACCAACCTCTTTGCCTTGTAGAAATTATCAAGTATATTTAGATTTGGGTCAACTAATTCTTGCATAAGGTCAATCATAGAATCCATTGCCCCCTGTGGGACATTCCAATATGATTTGATACTTAATAACCCAACAATAATAGACAATTGGGAGTGTGGACTCCCCTTACATAGAGGTCGACTAACAGCTTCCAACTGTTTAAAGAAACATTTAGATTCATCATTGGGAGATTCTTCAACATGAATGCCATATTCAAAATCAAAATGCATCCCATACGCATCTCAAACCATGTCATGCATTCTATTATTTTGGACATTAGGTTCCACAACCTTCTCGCTACCTACTAGAAAAATCCCATCAAGATAGATTGAATCGACCGAGAAGGTGGAGTTCAGTAACCCAGTTCAGTGACCGCCTACAACTTTCACCAACAACATAGTGTTGAGATCTATCAAAACTATTATCAACTTCTCCATGACTAGTCCATATTGTATTATCAACTTTTCAAACCGAGGGTCGAAATGAGATATAAAAGTCATAAAATTATACTAGCCATGCTACTAACCAAAAATCAAAGTTCCAGATTTGCTGGTGCTGTTTGTTTTTCCATCGATGTACAGATCAAGAATGTTGACCGAAGTTAACTATAGGGCTTTTCAAGCCATCAAAAACCAAAAAACTCACACAAATCACATTGAAATGCATTGGAAACCATTTTAATCATCCCACACCCCAGAAATACCACAATGCAACCACAGAGAGGGGTAAAATGGTCACATCACATAGAAATAGATATGCCTCAAAAATCACCACAAGCTAGGTCATTACATTATCCACTACTAAGAATCTAGTTCATCCTTGAACTAAATGCAAGGGAAATATCTGAACCTGTAAAAAGCTATAGATAACTACTATGCATATCAGACTCAACCTCTTGAGCAACCTTATCTACAGGTCGATGTATTTACGAGAATATCTCTAGAACACAAATGCCTAACATTCCTGGCTAGAATGGAGACCGGTTTCTTAACAAAAGATAACCGCTCATCTAACTGGACTAAATCCCAATTAATGACATGAGACTCGTCTGGAAAGTAATGTCGAAGAGTGGAAACATGAAAGAATGAATGAACATAAAGAAACACACGATCACCAACACTAAATCATGATCACCAAAAATAAATCACATGAAAAGAGACATACAAAGAAATCCATAATCACCACACTAAATTACAAGGCACGAAGTCTACGATCCGCATAGCACTTCTACCTATAGTGAGTAGCTTAACGTCTATCCTGAATGACCCAAACTTTATCGAAAGACTCATGAAGTAAGTCTGTACCTCAAGGTCTAGCCTTAGAAAACTCAGTTCCAGCATCAGGCCCCTGTTTAGCCTATTTCAAATTTGGCCAGCCTTTGGGCCTATTTTTATGGACTTTTCACCCCCTTTTTAGTTATGTATACCAGTTGTATAGAAGCTTCTTTATTTCATATTTTTGTCTGTATACACGATGTATACCAGCTTGAAAATATGTAATCCCAGCTTCCTTCTCCTAGTTTTTACTCTTTTGAGTTTGTATATCAGATTCCAATATCTGTATATTATGTACCCTTGCTGTATATCTTTGTATACAACCTTGATCTTCCTGACTTTATTTCATTTTTTGGACTTGGAGGGGGTTTGGACTCAATGAAATTGGACCTCGATGTCCTATCAAAAATATAAAGGGGAGAAAGAATCTATTTGGGGCTCAGATCAATGTCACATGCCACAAAAAAGAAGATAAGAAATAAGTATCTATTCTAAATAAATTTATAATAAAATAACATGAATCATAGACAACAAAATCAACCAAGAAACATTAAGAATGTATTTCTATTGAGTTTTGAAAAGGAAATGAACTTGTACGTTTTAAAGGAGCGATCATAGCCAAAGAATATTTCATTTAAAACAAAACACTTTCTTTGCGGGGAGAAATTAGAATCAATACATTACTATATCAGTTGGACTACCAAATGAGCACATCGATAACTTGAAAATTCAGATGAGATAAATTCATGAATAAGGACTCAACCATTTCTTTTTTAATCTCTTATATGTCTATTGGTAGAACAAGAGGGAGAAAAGCAAGTATGAACTCCCTTAACAAATTTGAAATCCCACAATTCATGATTTCAATACATATGAAAAATAAAATGATGAGACCAAGAAAAATAATTCAAAAGATAGTGAGTAGATTTTAGAACTAAACACCTATGCAGATCAAATTAGTCAATTTGAGTCTCTATATTTAGATCCAATCAATACCAATCTCCAACATTTTTATAAATGAATAGCCTTACGAAACGTCTAGAGTTCCAGGCCTTGAACAAACACATAAACAAAAAAATAATACAAACCAAACTTAATAGGGAACCTATAGACTACATCTCATTCAAATCAACATCAAATATGACATATGACACTAAATCCACTCTCATAGTTGTTGGGAGATATAATGAAAACAACAAAAAGAGTAAAACCCAAATGCTTACAACAACAAAACCATTCCCATAATGAAATGTGGGATTCAACTATCAAAACTATAAAAATACTCAAAAAATACCGCAATAACTAGATACAAAATCCTGGAAAAAAGACTAGGATTTTACCTTTTTAGGGAAACAAATCAAAACTATGAGCTCATTGTGATCTTCCACCACTGGAGGCTTTTTTCTTCTCATCGAGTTTAACTTTTCATCGAAATTGAGTTTTAGAATTCTTGGATTATTAGTTACATGGGCTTAGAGGAACGCTCCCCGAAAATCTTTAATTTTCCCCAAAAAATCCAATCCTCAAACCTTAACCCATACTCCCTATTTACTGAAAAAATGAGGATATTTTTTTGGAAGAGGAGGGAGGGGAAGAGAGGGGGAGGGAAGAGGGGGGAGATGGGGAATCGAAGAGTCCAAACGAGGATTATGGAGGATTTTTGATAAGATTTTTTTGAAATTCGAATTGAAGGTGAGAGATTTATTTTTTAGCTTGAGAATGATATGAACTTAGACCAAAATAGGGCCAAGTTCATTAGAAAAAATAGGGGAAAAGAGAGTTCTTTAGCACCAATGAAATTCCCACAGCTATGAACCATAATGGTATGACTTGGGATGAATGCTTATTAGGTTTCACAGGTTTAACTATTGGAGAGGCTACCTGACAATATTCTAGAACCTTGTAGGTACAAATTCACCTGTAATTCACATGGGTTTGTACCAATTTTTGAAGAAGGGAGAGAAATTGAATTGAGGGTTGGTCATTGATTTGGTATTGGGTTGAACTTGGGTTGTAGATACTGATTGTTGTTCGTCATTTTTTTATTATTGTTGTCAGTTATATTATTGGCATTATTGTTTTTGGTTGATGTTAGTGGTGTCATTTTTTGGTTGCTGAATTTTGTTGGTGTTGTTTAATCGAGTAAGGGGGAAGAATAGGATTATTTACGGATTAGGTTAGGTTAGCTATTGGGCCAGTAAGTTGGTCAAAATTAAAGGTGTGTGGGGCTACAAAATACTATTGGGCCTGGGCGGCTGAGTAATTAATTAAAAGAGGGAAGGGTAGAAATTGGGTCATTTAAAAAATGGGCAATAGGTTAGAGTTTTAGCCAATTTATTTAAATTTTAACCAATTCAAAAATCAGTTGTCCAACTGCATTTCAAGTGTGACCAATTTGATTTTGATTATGGCCAACTTTAATAAATCATCCAAATTGAATTAACATTCAAAATAAATTAATAACTGATTTAATCCTGAGTTTCTTGGTCTCACAAAATCAAATAATTATTTTTTGATAAATTATTTTAACGACAAAAAGTGTATTTAAAATCAAGATTTACCTATATGAATTGATTTTCAAGATAGTGCTTGATTAAAAAATTATTTATGACAAGATAATTATTTAAGCAACCAAAATTATATGATTTCATATGCATGAATACGGAAACGTATAATTCGTCACTTAAATGACAAACTTTTATCCAAATAAGTATTTTAGAAAGCATTTATCCAATAATATTTAAAATCAAAGAAACTCAGAATCAAACCTAGTCATGGAGGGAAAAAATTAGTTGTCAATAACTACCGCCTCCCTTTTAGTAGGGTGAATGTTAGTAACCTTGAGCAAAGGGAGTTTGAAGTTTCTAATTTTATCTGATCATAATTCATCTCTCAAAAGAGGTTAGTTTTAGCACAAGTTTTGTGGAGTTATGGCTGGACCTCGGTATCGGGTTTCCTATATATCTAAGGTTACATGAGAATTCATGTACCTTATAGTTCATTAATTTTGATTTTTAAGCAATATTTCTAAGGAATTCATATATTATCTCGATTTTTTAGTTTTGGTAAAACTAGAAAGGTTGGTAATAAGAGGATTGGGGGGGAGGTCAGAATGCAATCAAGTTTTCAACACATAGCCCACTCTACATATCTTTGAGAGTTAGGAAAATAGACTCCTTATAGTTCGACTCAATCAGTAGAAAAGATAGTTTTTATTTTAGACAATCTTTGGCTTAGGATGCATAATAAGTACGCTAAGATTTGGAAAAGAGGCTTCTAATTGTCTCAATTATGAATGTGTCATGCTTTAAAATCATAAATAAGCTACATGGATATAATTTCCAAGTCTCTAGGTGTATTTTCCCCTGATTTGAAAGAAGAGGAAGGTAACTTTCGTTGTGGTTTAGAAATACTCTGAAAGTGAAATCGAAACCAAAATCCCAAAATAACCGCATGCCTTTTGATAGGGATGTGGTTTGATGGTGGTGGAAGTAATTCTTTATCTCACATCCAAAAAGTATGATATTACTCTTTGAACTATGTCCTAGTTTATAAATAAGAAAAAGTTCCACGTTGTTGCATCCTTTTTGGAGTCGTCCACACCGTGGTTTTGGTTTGAGATTTTCATCTTTTCAGATGCACTTGGTAGCATACATAAGTTACTAACGGATAGATAGTCTTCTACTGAATTCCGGTGTGAACTATTGTTAGCTAATATTGTTATCATTTCTTCTCCCTGCTTTTAGAAGACAATGGTTTCCACAACAATATAGGAATAATAACCTTCTCGATTATTGGATATGATGGGCCATTTGCAATTGACTTCTTATTTAAAATGGGATGGATCATTGGCCACTGGTGATATTTTGGGGTAGAACGGTCCCTGCAACCATTTGTATTTTGTTGGATGTGATAACCCTCTTAGCTATCTACACTTATCTTTTGTATGTTATCTCGGGTAATCCTTGCCCATATTTTGTATTGGTACAACTTATAGCTATCCCTCAAATTGTTAGTCTTTGGATAATCTTGTGCATCATTTTATGTTGAATATGAAACTACTTACAAATATCCTTTTAGTTGCTAGATTTTAGGTAATCTTGCACATTATCCAACCTTGGATAAAAGATGACTTACAGATATCCCTCGAATTGCTATATCTCAAGTATTCTTGAACATCATCCAACCTTGGAAACAATATGTCTTATAAATATCTCTCAGATTGCTAGTCTTCAGGTAATCCTACACATAATTAATCTTGGATATAGTGTGGTTTATATAGAACCCTTAGACCTACCAATTTGGTAATTTTGCATATTATCTGATAAGGATTTGGTTATGACTTATGGATAACCTTTGAACCGTCGATCTTTGGTTAACCTTGCACAAAATATAGTTAGGATGTTGTTGAGGCTTACAGATGACCTATGGACTATCAACTCAAGGATAATCTTGCACACTATCCCATCATACATATTTTGACTTATAGATGAACCCTGAACTATTAATTTCTGTGAGATCTGATACATCGTTCGCTTTTAGATATCGACTTAAGAACATCACTTTGGATCATATACTTTTTCAACTTGATATATTGATGCATTAGATGTTGATTCATAAAATTCTGAAATATCCTTGATGTCGGGATACATTGCCTTTTGCAAGGTCAACGATATAATTGAGATATCCTCAACACCAAATTATGCTATCTTTACATGGTGAATAGACATTGGTACTCTGAAGTATCTTTCAAAGCTAGACCTTATTGTATTGCATGGTGAGTGATTACAAAGAATTATTTGAATGGTATAATGGCCCTCTAGGTATGAAATGAAATAATCCTCTAGGCGTGGAATGAAATGTCCCTTGGCATGACCCTCGTGATAATGGAATGAAATAATCCTCACAATAATGGAATGAAATAGCCTTCTCAGCAATGGAATGAAATGACCCTCTCGGCGTGACCCTCTTGGCAATAGAATGAAATGGTCCTCTGGGTAATGAATGAAATGCCCCTCTCATCAATGGCATAAAATGGTCCTCTTGGTAATAGAATAAAATAGACCTCTCGACAATGGAATAAAATAGCCCTCTCGACATAGGCCTCTCGGCAATGGAATAAAATAAAATGCAATGGGATAGGGTGGAATACAATAAAGCACAATGGAATATAACAGAATGTAATGGAATGAAATGCTATGTGATGGAATGTAATAGTATGCAATGGAATGTAATGGGATGCAATGACCATCTCAGCATTTTGAAGAGAAGCTTCACTTGAGTATATTTATCAGTGTGTTGGTTTTCTATATGTACCTGTACTTAAAGGAAGATGGTTAGTAGATACAATGTCTCTCTCACTGGCGACCACAGTCAAGCTTAACGAAAGTTTAAATGACAAATACTCAGTATCATAATCCTAATGACTTTGTCTATATTAATCTTCGCTTTTTGAGGGAGTATCTAAGCAACAAGTCCACCAGATGAAAAATAGGTTAAATCCCTTTATGGGGACCGCTCGAATACCATTTGCTTCGCTTTATGGAAAATTTGAGGACTTTTCTGCTCTTTGTCCTATTAAATGATCATTTTTATTGTGTCCTTATTTCTTTAATTTCTTTTACTGTACCTGCGCTCGAGGTAAATATTTGGTAGACATAGAGTCGCTTTTGCTAGCAGCTACTTTAGAAATGTCTGGAATAAAATATTCATAATGAGGATAAAACACCTTTGTTTGTCATTCGTAGTCTCTTGAATGATATAGACAAGTCAAAAGGTCCTTGATAAATAGGTAATTGAACCTGTCTTTGGGCCTACCCAAAAATATCGTTCTTGAGCATTATATGCTTTGGTGTGGTTCCAAATTTGCTTTGGGGAATTTTGAAGACGACCCCTATTTTTGCATTGATCCTTGAATCCACAATTTTTTTTAGTTTTGGATGAAACTACTTTGTGTTGACCTCCTTTGATCTTTGGTATGCTTCTTGTCATCTTTCGAGTGCTCCATCATATTTGGACTTCCACATTGACTCCCCGTTTTTAATATATTTTTGAAAAAAACTAGTTAAGTATAAAATGTCTATATATTTTCAAAAAATATTTTTGGTTTTTTAAAACTTAGGTTCAAAAAATTTGTGTAAAGACTTTTAGGAAATCTCTGGAAGTCATGCCATGTGCTAGCTCAACGAATATATCTCGCTTGAGGTCTAACTATATCTGACATTTGATGGAGGATTTTTGGAAACTCATTGTCATCACCGAGGAGTTCCATGACATAGCTTCATAAAAGTTCTATCATAGCTAGAGATTTAGTCTATCTAGACTCTGTTACAGCTGGTGATTTTTTGAAGTTTGGCTTCGACCTTCTGGTTTGGGAATTTGGAAATCATTCCAATATGTTAGTACAAATTTTGAGGAACTCCTCAAAATTCTACCCCAATTTGATACTGTTTGAGATAACCTTGACTTTCGAGAATCCCGAGTGGTCTTTAATTTCTTTATTGGAGGATGACATTCTTCTTTGAAATTTTTGAGATTCCTTCTCATAAATTTTGCCCACTTTTCATTTCCTGGGGTGATATGATTGAGCCATTGGGGCACTTACATATCTCATCGAAGTAGAAATCAGGTCAAATATAGTTTAGGACTATGCTAGGGCAATATGGAAAAATATAAAGGGTTGATAGAAGCTGACATAGGCTGCCTACGTATCTCATACTTGAGAATTCAGGTCGTCACATAGTTCATACATAAAAAGGAAGGATAAAGTTTCCTAATGGGTTGATCAAAGCTAACATAGTCCACCTACATATCTCATTCTTGAGAATTCAGGTCAACCATAGTTTGTACATAAAGAGGAAGGGATTTTAAGAAATTAGAAATCACAAAAATGATTACATTCATAAAAGTGCAAATGCAAACAAATAAAGGAAACCCAAGAGAAAATACTATCTTCAGACATAGTATCTCTTCACCATATCGGAGTTGATTGGTTTGGTCCACTCTTGACCGTTCATCTCAGATAGGATTAAAGCTCCTCTAAATAGTACTTTTCAAACTATATATGACCCTTTCCAATTTAGAGAGAACTTACCTTTTTACTCTACTTGATGTGAGAATATGCGTTTGAGAACTAACTTCCTAATTTTGAACATTCGAGCTTTCACCTTCTTGTTAAAGACATAGATCATTCATTGTTGGAATATTTGGCCATAGAATATGGCAACCATTCTTTATTCATTGATTATTATGAGTTTTTCATAATAAGCTCGAACCCATTCCTCGTTACTTCATTTATCTTCTTAAATAATCCTCAAAGAAGGTATCTCAACTTCGATAGGTATTCCAACTTCATTTCCATAGACCAATAGATAAGGAGTTTCACTCAATTAAGGTTTTGATCATTGGACGATACCCTAAAAGAGCATAAGGCAATATCTCATGCCAGGATTTGTCATTTTCAACCATTTCTGTTAAAATCTTCTTGATTTTTTTATTATATACTTCTACAACTTCATTCATTTGTGGTTGGTATGAGGTCAAGTTACGATGAGCAATCTTGAATTGTTCACAAATCTCATTCATCAAGTGACTGTCCAAGTTACCCTATTACCAGTAATAATTGATTTTGATACTCCAAATCTACAAATCAAGTTGTTCTTGAAAAAATTTGTAACTACTATCTTGTTTATGGATCTATAAGAGGTAGCTTCTACCTATTTGGTAAAATAATCAATAACAATCAAGATGAACCTATGTCCATTTAATGCTGGTGCTTTATTGGTCCGATAATATCCATAACCCAAACTACAAAAATCCAAGGTGAACTCCTTGCATAAAGCTTATGTGGAGGCATCTGAATCAAATATCTATGTATCTAACATATTGAGTACTTCTGTACATACTTGCCATAGTCACTTTCCATAGTCATCCAAAAGTAACCAGTTCTCAGAATGTTTTAGCGAGAGCAAACCCACTCATATAGGGCCTACATACTCTAGCATATATTTATACTAGTAATTTCATGGCTTCTACAACATCAACACATGGAAAAGTACCATGGCTTTACATTAGCTTCTGCTTCAACATATGCAAAATATGATGGTTGTTCCTTCAAGTTTATTTCCAAAAAATTGATATAACTTTGATCTGGCATTGAATCATAAGGATATAACATCCAAAAAATCAGCAAACTTATTTTGTATCCTCAGGATATGTCTAAAGTCAATTTCCATTAATTTTCCATATAAATCCTATACCAGTTCAGCGTAAGGGGTAATCTTAGAGTTCTTCACAGCCCATTCTCCCTGCACTTAGTGGATTAACAAGTTTGAGTCTCCATTTACTAACAATTCTTGAACACCCATGTCAAGTACTAACTTGAGGCCTAAGATGCAAACTTCAAATTCATCCATGTTATTGGTGCACGAGGAGCGTATTTTAGGGGTTACGGGGTAGTGTTGTCATATTTTTAACACCAAAATTGCTACAATTCCTAAACCCATAAAATTGACCGCTCTATCAAAAGACATTCTCCACCTATGGTATACTTTGAATAAAACCTCTTTATCTGGTAAGCATGTTTAGAGTGACCCATATTCATTTTCAACTGGATTCTCAGCTAAATGATCTACTAGGTCTTGCCCTTTGATTGCCTTGTGAGTCACATACACAATGTCAAACTCACTCAACAATATTTTCCACTTGGCTAACTTTCTTGTGGGCATGGATTTATAGAATATGTAATTTAATAGATCCATTTTAGAAATAAAATATGTTGTATACAATTATAGATAATGCCGTAGCTTATCTTCGACTCATGTTAAAGCATAACACATCTTTTCTACTAATGTTTAGCGAGCCTCATATGGAGTAAACTTTTTACTCACTTTTACTTTCTTAACAGTCTCATCCTATTTCCCAAGGACACATCCAAAAGTGTTTTCTTATATTGACAAGTAAAGCAAAAGGACTTCCTTCCCTTAGAGGAACCAAAATATGTGGAGCGAATAAATAATCTTTGATTCGGTAAAAAGGTTTTTGGCATTCTTCTATCCTCTCATTCAATGACTCTTTCTTCAACATCTTAAGAGTTGGTTCGCATAGGACCATCCATCAGGAAATGAACCTAATAATATAATTCAAATGACCCAATAAACTCATAACCTCTTTCTTTGTCTTTGGCCGTGAAAACTCTTGAATTATCTTAATTCTAGATAGGTCAAGATCGATTTTCCTCCTACTGACTAATAACCACAATAAATTTTTGATTGGGACACTGAAAGAAACTTAGTGGGACTTAATTTTGGGTCATACTTTATCAATCAATTGAAAAACTTCCTCAAGTGTGTTAGATGATTTGAACTCTCACAGGATTTGATGATTATGTCATCCACATAAACCTCAATTTCTTTGTGAATCATATCATAAAAGATTGTTATCATAGCCCTCATGTATGTTGCACCAATAGTACTGACAATAAACAACATTACCCTATCATGATAAACACCCTAGGATGTAATAAAAGTTGTCTTTTATACATTTTTCTCATCTATTAAAATTTGATGGTGCCCAGCAAAACAATGCATGAAAGAATGCATTTCATGCTTCACACGGTTATCAATGAGGATGAGGATATTGGGTAGCAGAAAATAATCTTTCAAACTGGCTCTATTCAATCTCTATAGTTAACAAAAATTCTGATCTTTCCATTTTTTTGACACTGAAATAATATTGGCTAGCTATGCTGGATATTTTGTAACCTCCACAACCTTAGTTGAATTTTCTTCATCACTTCTACCTTTATATTTAAATTTAAGTTCGGCTTGGATTTTCATATTTTTTTCTTTACTGGATAAAATTCAGGATTGATTGGCAACTTATGTGACATGATGTTGGTGCTTAACCTCGGCATGTCATTGTAGGACAAATTAAATATTTTGATATATTCTCACAACAAGTGTATGCATTCTCTTTTCCATGCCTCTATCAGGTGAAAACTGATTCTCATCTCCTTTACTTTACCGTGATCTCCTAGATTGACTATTTCAGTTTCTTTCAGGTTGGGAATCTCATTATTTTCAAATTCTTGCAATTTTTCTGTTAGTTGTTCCTCATCATAGTCTTCCTATTTACCATTTTTACCTCTGTTTGTTCATTTAGCTTTGCACATGACATGATATTGGTAGGTTTTTAATTATTATTACTGAAATAAGCAAACAAACCAAGTCTGATAATAACAAGATAATTCAAAATAGGAAAATAAGTATAATCATAATTCAAAATAACTTCTTATATCAAGAGAGGACTTTTCATTAAAATTTGGGAAATATTTACGAGCTATGACTCCTGATACGCATTAGTATGGGCCTATGCTTCTTTTGAAAATAGTAAAATGTGAAAAGGAAAGTTATGACATAATAGTGGATCATGAGGCCTCCTTCAGATCATCACAAATTTTAAAAACTACTAGAAATTGCCCTTTAATCTATCATAACGTGCAACGTGTCATGAGTGGATTAGAGGTCCAATTCTATAAGGTTCCTCTAGGTGCAACCATTCTCACACCATTAGCCTCTGGGGAATCTTCTAGTATAGTATTGCAGCCTTTGAATAGATTTCCTACCCTTTCCCCCATACCATCATTTATCAGAATGTCATGTATAGGGAACGATTGATACAATAGTGACAATGGCTTGGGCAAAACCATATTTTTCCTTTCTTATTCTCATTTATTTTGTCGGCTTATACCCCAACCCACACTTGAATACTCTTTATGGGATCACAATTATCTTAATGATACCTTCCAAAATTTTCCAAGCCCTAACCAGGCTCAAGCCCACTACTTAGCATTACAGTTGCCATCATCTTATAAATAGAGAGCATTGGCATTTAGGGTGTTGGATCCTTTTTCACAATATTTATGGTTTACACTATATAAAAATTACTACCCCTTGGGATATCTTCAATCATAGGTACATAACCATTAAGGTGGCTCAAATGGCTCCCTTTACCTTAAATGACCACCTCGTGGCCTTCCCAGATGTATTTAAATAATTGTTAGAGAGGTAAAGAAATTGATCTTGCGCCATGGATCCATGGCCTCCCAAGGAGAAAATTGTAACTAGGCTTGATATCCACAACTTGAAATTTAGTCTTGAATTCAGCGGGTCCAATATATATGTACAAGTTAATTTCACCTATATCACTTTACCTTTTATAAAAAAGCTTACATATTAAAATGGCTTTGGCAAACCTTTCCTATGTCGTGGTCTAGTTTAATCAATATGGAAATAGGATAAATGTTCAGGCTAGATCCGTCATCTATCAATACCCGATTACTCATATGGTCACGACAATTGAAATTAATGTGTAACACTTTATTGTGCATTATGCTTTCAAAAGGGAACTCTTCCACATTAAATGATATGCGATGACTTCCCACAATATTTCCTATCATTGCAGCCAAATTTTAAACATTTGTGCCTACAAGAACATATGCTTTATCTAGGACTTTCAACAAGGCTTGTCATTGTATTGCGAACTCATTAATAATGCCCACAAAAAAATCTAGCCCATAGTTTTTCCAAATGATTGAAAATTGGATATTCCTTTGGCTGCATATGCCTTCAGAATTCTTTGGCCTTCCCTTCAGTTATTGTCCTTATTTGTGAATCCTTCTTGTTGGCTGAATTCTAAGAAATATAAAACCATCTAGACCATGTCATCCTCTGGATAACTATAGTCTCTAAAATAAATTCTTTTTTGGGTAGTGCATATATACATGAGTCGGGGATATTATCACCATAGATGTGGGCCTTTCATTGACACTTAAAGATGCCACGACTTTCTCAATCTATTATACTCTTTTATCTTCTTGGTCTTTTTTGAATCAATCTTAGTGATAGTCTTGCTTGCTACTCATTCGTCATCTATTTTGATCATATTTTCCATAGTTCTCCCATGATTAGGAAATAGAGTACTTTTGACACTTGGTGTTGGTGCCTAAAGAGTACTGACTATCAATCAAGCCTTAGATCTTATATTTCATATTAATATGATCTTTGGTACTGTGCTCGACTGCTTTTGTGAAGTCATATTTGTAAGTCTGCACCTCTTCAGTGATGGACATGCCTGGATTAACATGGTCATATGCAAGATTGGTTTGTGACCCTCACAAGATAATTATCTGACTGTTGCAGATCATGTGCAAATTGTATCTCTTAGAGCAATGAACTCATCATTGGTATGACCAAGTTGATTATGATGGTAATAGAATTTCTTATGAGCATCTTTGGGAAGGCAGTAATATCCTTCTATTTGGTCAGGTTGGAGAATTCTTATATCTCTTAGAGTTTGATAAACTTACAAGCATGTCATGACCTTGGGGCTCCTAGAGTATCCTCCAAAGTGAGCTTTGAGGATAATTTTTTCACGTCCTGGCCTAATACTAGTTGTCCAACAATTTCGCCTTTTATCTTAGCTTAATAGTCATCTCTTTTTTCAGATACACGGCTTGCTTCATTCCTTCTTTCTTATGACCTTCATTTGGATATTCAACCTTGTGCTTAGTATCTTTGTTTCTTGCGCGATTAATTATTTGACTTCAATAATTTTCTTGTCTATCTGCTTGATCTTCCTAACTACTCTCTTAGTATTTGCCTGTCATGAACCAAAACCAAGGGTCATGATGGCACTTTTTAAGACAATCCTTGACAAGTAAACCTACCACCCAAACTGATATGAAATAAGAAATCAATGTAGAAACCCAATGATGGACCCCTAGAGCAGAGTCAAATCACACATATATAGCGAAAGCAGAAATACATAATCAAATATACCATGTAAATCCTAAAATCTAGTGTCATAGTGTAAGAACTACTAAATACCTCTCAAATATCAAAATATACAGTGATAGAACAAATGGGTAAAAATCTATCTCTTAATACAAAATAAGACATAGTCTAGATAGGAAAAGATAGAAGGTCAACTCTGAATGCATAGGTCAACCACTACCTTGAATATACTCCAAGTACTACCTGAATCAGCTATCGTGCAGTGTACTCAAACCTGGATCTACACTGAGAAGGCATAGTAGGGATGAGTACAGTCTACTTGTACTCAGTAGGTATCAAAGGCCGACTGAGCAAAATAGAAAATAAAGCATATAAAATACGCAAAATAGAAAATAAAGCATATAAAATACACATTATGGAAATGCCACCTGCAATCAGAAAATGTCCCAAATGGTAGCTCACACCGTCCTCCACTAACAGTTCTACAATATACACATATACAAAATACAAGTATCGAAAGAAGAACAAATAGATAGGTATTAAATCAAACACATCAAAGAGGTACAAATAGATAAATATCATATCAAGAACAAAAATGCAACACAGAATGTATACAATAAATGAAATGTAATAATGATGATGATGATGATGATGTGATGCCCAAGTTGTCTTGCAATCTTTGTATACACCTAACGAGCTAGGTTTTCAGGCAGGACCACTTGACACCTATTTTTTGCCCTCCACAACTAAGTTTAATTTTGAGTTTCTTCAATTTTAAATAAAATTATAATATTTATTTTATCCGGATAAAATCTTTTCAAAGTATTCATCTAGGTAACTTTGCCATTTTAAGTGGCGAGTATATATTCTCGTGTCCGTGTATTGAGATCGTATTAATTCGTCACTTAAATAATCATTTTTATGAAAAATTAAATTTTAATCAAGTATTATCTTAGAAGATAATACGAATAGGCAAAATCTTTATTGAAATATAATTGGTTCTCAAAAATAATTTATTTGATTTTATCTAATCAAGAATCTCGAGATTAAATCGGTTAATAATTCATATCAGATCTTATTTTAAATTTTAGTTAATTTATTGAATTTGGTCATAATTGAAATCAATTGTGTCAAAAATGCAATGCAATTGACCAATTGATTTTCATTTAAATTAAATTGACTAAAATTATGATTTAGAGCCATTTATTAAATCCTAATCTCAATAAATGCATCAACAACCAAATTTCCCTCTAATACCCAATATTAATCCCAATAATTCAAATTTAAAATTCAAAATTTGTACTAGATTGTACAATTCCACCACACCTTATCATCCAATAAACCATATCCTTAATTTCAAATTCCCAAAATCCCCTAATTTCTATCTCCCACATTGGTGGATTCAAAGAATTGAATCTGACCCTTTCCTATAAATACTATCACTATTTTGGTAGAAAATCAAGTCTAAAAGAGTGAAAAAACTTTTGAGCAAAAAGTTATACTTTTTTTAGTAAAAATTTTCAAGCGGTAGGCTAATCGGGGATCTCGAAAGATTGCTTTTTGGTGGTGATCAAGACTCCGAAGAAAGCGTGAAGTCCCATTTTGCTTCTCCAAAAAAGGTAAAAACACCTTTTTCTTTTTGTTTTGTTATTCTTTTCTTCTTCATCTCCTTATTCGTAGTTTCGTAGCTACGTGGTTGTAATTTTGTTTGCTGGAATTGTTTGCTGTAGATGATCTTAAAGGCCATAGTATGTTATGATATCAATATTATGACTATTTTTTATGTTCATAGTGTAAAATGAGCTAACAATAGTTGAACTCGTTTCTTTGACTTTCTTCTTTGATTATTATGATTAGATGAATAAGTTTCAAACTTTGCTTGATTAAAATACATACTTATGCCTTGTTTAAATTCATTATTGATGGATATGTTCGGTTTTAGCATGTAAAGTTGTTTTCTTTATAAAGAATAGTCGTTATTGTTTATTTCGCCTTAATAAATTAGATGAATGAAGTTTCGACCTTTGCTTGATTAAAATATGTACTCATGCCTTGTTTAAATTCATTATTGATAGATATGTTTGGTTTTAGCATGAAAAGTTGTTTCCTTTATGTCAAAAAAGAATAATCACTATTATTTGTTTCGCCTTAATAAATCAGATGGATAAAGTTTTGATATATGTTTGATTAAAATGTGTACTCATGCCTTGTTTAAATTTGTTATTGATGGATATGTTCGATTTTAGCATTTAAAGTTGTTTCCTTTTTGTCGAAAAAGAATAGTCACTATTGTTTGTTTCACCTTAATAAATTAGATAGATAAAATTTCGGTCTTTGCTTGGTTAAAATACATACTCATTCCTTGTTTAAATTCATTATTGGTGGATATTCTCTTTTAGCATGTAAAGTTGTTTCCTTTATGTCAAAAAAAAATAGTTACTATTGTTTAGGGTCTATGAAATTGTTTCTAAATTCGAAGTAGTGAGTTACTTGTACCTAGGGATTTGGTGTTATTTTTGATAGACATATCATAGTGTGCTATATTTGTGGCCTACTGATTTGCAAAATCACCGCTTAAGGTTGAAGTTGGCCACTTTGACATACACATGATAGTTGGCTCATTCACATGCAAAAATTATAATTTAAGTCCTACTTTTAATTTCTAACTCCTTTACCGATCCTTGATTCTTTTGATTAAAGAGTTATTTTTCTCCATGATTATATGCCATGTTGAGATGCTAAGTTCTTTTGATATATGCTTGCGGTCATCATTTACTCGTCTTTAAGGTCAAAACTATCTTTGACTTTCTCTTGTTTAAATGAAAAAATTATTAAGGTCATAGATTTTGGTGTAAGTTTGTAAAACTAAAATAGGAGTTGGCATAAGTGAACATTTTTTCTTAGAATTAATCTTTTACTGTTTTTCCTATCTTGTAGTTGAATATAATTTCTCAAACATGTTTAATATTTGCAATTTGTTGCACCTCGCCTATTGATTTATTTGTTGAAGTATTTTTGTGCATTTAAACGTCCCATTGTTATTGACATACTACCATGAGTTTACCTTAAAATTTGTTGATTGACTCTACTTGATATTGAAAAAGTATTGTTGCATTAGTATGTCTTGTATTTCATATTTGAGATGTCACAAAAAGATGTCCTCATATTATGCTTATTCCCTTTTTGTTTAATTAAAGCATGCCTTAGACTTTATCATATCATAGTATTTGGTGCAAGTATGTGTTAATCTATAGGGAATATTTTTTCAAATTGTAAGCAACTATGCTTGTGGTTCCATGTCTTCTTTTCAAGGGTTAGTTGTTTATATTGTGCTAGATTCAATTTTTTGTAAGATTATTTAAGAGATGGGTTAATTTTCTTTTCATTGGATAATTTGATTTGCTTTGATATCAATGTTTACTATTTCTTTATGCTTGAGAATGTTATTTTTTCCATCTCATCATTTATCTATTAAGTGTAGAATTTTCGAACACATATTAGTTCTTTTTTTATCTTTTTCTTTGCATGATACTGCTTTGGAGTTCAAATGGACTCCTTTACTCTTGCATTTCGTATTGGGACAATCAGGTCCACCTTTTCAAGTTAAGTATGAAATTTAAGTCCAATGTCGATTATATGGCATGCTAATGCAAGAAGATGGAAGAAGAGGAAAAATGGGTCAAAACCCATTGATAAGATCGCTATGAGACTTGAAAAGTCTCAATTTTTATTATTGCCTTACTTTTATTTATTCATTTAATCATTTATTTGGGACTTTGAAGCCAAAGTTTCAATCTAATACAGGTGAAGCAGATTTTGAGCCCTAAAGGTTCAAAAAGATAGTTTAGGACAAGTTGTGGGTCAAAAGCCTGAAAGATTAGATTAGGGTAGGTTATGGGCCAAAAGCCCAAATATTTAGATTAGGACAGGTGAAGATGGAACAAAAGCCCAAATTAGTTTAGGACAAGATTTATGGATTATAACCTAATTACATAAGTCTTTTGGTCTCCCCCTTTCCCCTTCATGTTCTAATTGTTTTTAGTTTTTCTTAGATTTAATTAAAAATCCCCGCTAAGTTGTCAAATCTGTTTTGCACAAATATTGAAAATAATTTTTCTTTAATCGATTTATTTTCAAAAAATAATTTTCCTTTGTTAACATTAGTCAAAAAAGTTGTTTTCAAATAGTACGAATAACCACTAGTTAGCGGGTACTCTTGGTGGTGCCTTTACAACCTTCCAAGAGTGTTAATAGGAACCACTTACCTAGAATTTTCAAACTTAAATAATTTTTCTATTTTGGATTGTTTAAGTGATTTGTTAAATATTTTCTTGATTTTTACTAAATATATTACGTGGAGACTCTAATAGTTATCTTTTCACCGAAAAATAGAAATGGAGACTCTGTTGGGGACTTTAACTAGGTTCTAAGAAAATATTTGAATTAGCTTCATTGAATAACTATTGTAATGTTTAAACTATTTATGTACTTATTTGTTTAAATTCTGCAAAATTAAACTGTTACATTTCATGGCATGCTTCCTATTTGAAATATATAAATTGTTTGGTTTCATGGATATCCCAGCCTCTATTGTTTAATTCCAAATACAGTGCTGGAAATACGATGGTTTATCCTCATGTGAGGCGTCTTATGGTTGTACGTATTTCTAAACCCAAGTCATCTTCTTGGGAACCCATTTCAAACCCACTCTAGAAACCTAGGGTAGAGCGAAGCCAAAACCCTCTTTTTAGGTATGATAGTAGGACGACATAATATCTGAGGGGGTATTGGGCCCATTTGAAAACCTACCCCACGTCTATTGGCCACGAGTCAATTAAAGACGAATCATATTTGTGCGTTGAAGAAATATATGTTATTTAATCCAATCCGATATACTTTGGGGGTAGGGGGAAGACATACTTTGTTTTCTTTCATGTAAGGATGCCTCAATCATCCACCAATCGAAGGAAAAATTAAAGCGATCTAAGAAAGAGGTTGATGATTGATCGATTTGGATGATTACATGATTTCCCAGACTATTTACTTATGAGTATAGAGCACAGTTATACGGGAATCAGTTGATCATCAATAGATGTTGCATAATACAAGAAGTAGACAAAGCTAAGAGGGCGAAGGCCGATAGAAGAGCATATAAGAGCTAGTATTCCTTATCTCTTGCTCGACACTTTGCTTTTTTTCTCAAGTTATTTTCCCTTTCCCTAAAGAATGTATCCCTTTTGTGAAACTTTTGAAAGCATTAATGCTCTTCTTATATATTTATGGAGGTTTTGGGGGATAATGGATTGGTTTTAAAAGGCATATACTTCCTTCAAATACTTTAGGATAACCCTTGTCTCAAAAGGGCCACCCAATTAGGATGCACATTTCTTAAAATATACTTGTTTGATATAATTGATTTATATAATTATACGTGTTATATTGATTCAATCCCATTTTTCAAAGATCACCTTTAAGTAGAAATATACCCTACTATACAAAAGTACGACCAAACATACTCCATGTCTCCTAAGTCTCTCAGAAAAGTCCGCAATCATTCTTAAAACTTCCTGAAATCTTCCTACCATTTCGATAGGTTGGACTATGTACTCAGGAGAAGCCATTATAGGAAGAACCGAAAAGAGCGATAGGAGAATTGCTCCAGTCAAGAGAAAATTAATGGAGTTAGACCAAATAGAAGATATACTAAAGGCAGACAATTAAAAAGTGGTTAAGATGCTTGTTGTGGCCAAAATAAATATCACCAAAGTTAACCTATTGATTAAGTTTGAACTAAGTAGGGCCTAATTTCTCCTTTCCGATATACGTAGGCAGCCTTTCAGTCCGGTCCCTATCTTCAAAACTCTATTGTCCTCCATTTTCTTGAAATAACAAATAATGTCGAAAAGAAGAAGACTTGAACCTTCCTGATAAAGTTTGCTTATCCATATCAATGAGAAAAATCCCGTTCATTGAAATTCTTGAGTAATTATTACCTCATGGATCAATTCGTGTGAGAGGAGAAACAACTTTATGTGTTTACTTCCTGCGTTATCATCTTGAATTATTTATTAATAACAAAATATAATGCACCAGCCTTTGAGTTGTTTTACTTTATAGGTAATAAAAACTACTCTGCGTTGGCATAAAGGCAAAATACCCCTGCTTCACTATATCAAAGTAAATAAAGATTCCTCTTATGACTATAGTTCTGTTACAGGAAAGGAAAAATGACTTGTAGTAAAACTAGACTTTACCAGTCATTTTTTCAAAAACCTATAAGCTATAGTAACGAGAATGGAATAGGGAAAAGTGTGATGCTACCATGGAAAAATTTTCAAGACACCCAAAATCAAGGACGATGAATTGAAGAAAATGTTGTTGAATTGGACTTCCTCTCCACTTATTACTCTTCAATCAATAGGATAAATGAAAAAATGAAATTTAATTTTCACAAAGTCAGTGGTAGTATGGATGAGGCCCGATACCCACCATTTAAGTTTATTTGCTTCTGTTTTGCTTTTTTTACTTTTCAAAACACATAAACTCACACCCGTGCGGGTTATGGCTAGAGTTTGTAATATTTTCTCAAAACTTAATATAAGCCTCCCCTATTGCGAAAATCTTTATTGTTTATTTTGTTATCTACTTGATATTTTCAAACTTGTTTGGTTTTGATAACATTAATAAACATCTAAAAATAGCCAATGTCATGTCATGTCAAGAATAAATGAATAAATAAAAAAAGATAATAATGAATTGAATGACTATGATAAGGAGTGGTTAGTGGAGGATAAATAAGAATTTTAGAATCCAGAGAAGCCCAACCTGGAGAAAACTGAAATAGTCAACTTAGGAGACCACGATGAAGTCAAGGAGACAAGAATTAATGTTCACTTGGTAGAGATATAGAAAAGATAACTCATCTACTTGTTAAGGAAGTACATTGATATATTTTATTGGTCCTAAAATGATATGCTGGGGTTAAGTACTAAAATCGTGTTGCATAAGTTGCTAATTAATCTTGAGTATGATCTTATAAAGCCAAAAATGAAGAAATTCAAGATAGGCTTGAGTTTGAAAATCAAGGAAGAAGTAACAAAGCAAATTCAATCAAAGGTTGTGAAGGTCACAAGATATCCAACATGGCTAGCAAATATTGTTCCAATTCCAAAAATGAACTACAAGATTAGAATTTGTGTTGACTACAGAGATATGCATAGAACCAGTCCTACAGATAATTTTCTGCTATCCAACATATATATCCTCATCGATAATTGTGTGAAGCATGACATACAGTCTTTTATGGATTATTTTTTCAAATATCATCAGATATTAGAGGATGAGGAACATGCAGAAAAGACAACTTTCATTACGCCCTTGGGTGTTTATCATTACTGGGTGATGCCATTTGGTCTCAAGAATATTGGTGTGACATATATGAGGGGCTGAGGGCTATGACAATGATTCATAAAGAGATTGAGGTATGCGTGGATGATGTAATTATCAAATCCCACAAGATTTAAGATCATCTGGCACATCAGGAAAAGTTCTTCAACCGAATAAGAAAGTATAACTTGAAGTTGAATCCTTCTAAGTGTGCTTTCAGTGTGCCAGTTGAGATATTACTAGGGTTCATAGTCAACATAAGGGGCATCGATCTAGACCCATCTAAGATCAAGACAATTTAGTATTTACCACCGCCAAGGACCATGAAAGAGGTTATGAGTTTCCTGGGTCATTGGAATTACATTAGCAGGTTCATTGCCCAATCAACAGTCATATGTGAGCCAATTCTTAGGATGTTGAAGAAATATGCATTGATTGAGTGGATAGAAGATTGTCAAAAGGCTTTGGATAGAATCAAGTATTATATGTCCACTCTGTCGATTTTGGTTCCATCAAGGGAAGGAAGTCCATTGTTGCTTTACCTGACAGTCTTGAAAAATTCTTTTGTATGTGTCCTCAAAAAACATGATAAGATCAATAAGAAAGAGAAAGCAATATACTACTTAAGTATGAAGTTCACTCCATATGAGGATTGCTACATTTTTGTAGAAAAGAAGTGTTGTTCTTTGACCTGGGTCGCACAAAAGTTGAGTCATTATCTATCCTTGTACACAATGTATCTCATTTTTAGAATGGATCCATTGAGGAGTAAATTTAAGAAAGCCATGCATATGGGAAAGTTAGCCAAGTGGTAAATGTTGTTGAATGAGTTCAACATCGTGTATGTTATTCAAAAGGCAATCAAGGGGAAAGACTTAGTGGATCATTTAGCTGAGAATCTGGTTGATAATGAATACAAGCTACTTCAAACTTACTTCTCAGATGAGGAGATTTTATTCATAGGAGAAGACATTGAATAAATATACCCCAGTCAGAGATTGTTCTTTGATGGAGCAGAAAACTTCAAAGGCTAAGGAATTAAAGCAGTTTTGGTGTTAGAAATAGGCCAACACTATCTAGCAACTGCTAAACTATGTTTTCCGTGCACTAATAACATGGATGACTATGAGGCTTGCATCCTAGGTCTCAAGTTAGCACTTGACAGGGGTGATCGTGAATTGCTAGTCATTGGAGAGTCAAATTTTCTAATTCACCATGTATAGGGACAATAGGCGGTAAATAACTCCAAGATTACCCTTTATGTAGAGCTGGTGCTGGATTTGTGTGGAAGATACAAGGAATTTATTTTCAGACATATCCTGAGGATATAGAATAAGTTTGCTGATGCTTTGGCTACTATATCCTCCATGATTCAACACCCTGATCAAAGTTACATCGATTCCTTAGAAATAAGTGTGAAGGAACATCCCGCATATTCTGTGCATGTCAAAGAGAAAGATGATGGAAAATCATGGTAACTTGATATTAAAAGGCATTTAGAATATGGAAAATATTCTGAAAAGGCCAGCAACAATCAGAAAAAGACAATCCAGCGCTTGGAAAAGAATTATTTTCCAAGTGGGGAAATTTTTTTAGGAGCATGCCATACTTAGGGTTTATAAGATGTGTTGATGCCACAGAAGCCATGAAACTAATATAAAAAGTACACACCGAAGTCTGTGGGCCCCATATAAATGGATTGTCCTTGCTATAGTAATTCTGAGAATTGGTTACTTTTGGATGACTATGGAGAATGACTGTGTCAAGTATGTGCAAAAATGTCCAAAATGCTAGATACACAGATTTTTGATTCAAATGCTTCCATATGAGATTTATGTGATGAGTTCACCTTGGCCTTTCATTGCTTGGGGTATGGATGTTACCGGACCAATAGAGCCACCGACATCAAATGGATATTGATTTATCTTTGTTGCTATTTATTATTTCACTAAATGGGTGGAATATGCCTTTTATATAACAGTAACAAAGAAGGTGGTTGCAGATTTTTTCAAGAAAAACTTTATTTGCCAATTTGGAGTGTTAGAATCAATCATTACTAATACTGGGGTTAATTTGAACAGTCACTTGATGAATGAGATTTATGATCAGTTTAAGATTATTCATCCCAACTCAACTGCATATCGTCCACAGATGAATGGAGCTGTGCCAGTAAAAATATCAAAAAGATCTTGAGAAAAATGGTTGAAAATGATAGATTATGGCATGAAATACTGGATAACACTTTACTAGGATATCACACAATAGTTAGAGCCTCAACTAGGGCAACTCTTTATCTACTTGTTTATGGGAATGAAGCTGTAATACCTACCGCGGTTGAAATACCTTTCTTAAGGATTATTCAAGAAGCTAGTTAAGTAATAAAGAAGGGGTTTATGCTCTCTATGAACAACTCATATTGATTAACGAAAATAAATAATTGTCATGTGTCATGGTCAGTTGTACCAACACAGAACGTTTTATGCCTTTAACAAGAAAATAAGATTTCAAACATTTGAAGTTGGGCAATTGGTTCTCAAACGCATATTCCCTCATCAAGAGGAATACAATGGTAAGTTTGCTACGAATTGGCAAGGGTCGTACATAGTTCACAAGGTATTATCTAGAGAATCCCTAATCTTATATGAGATGGATGGTCAAGAGTGGACCAAACCAATCAATTCTGATACTGTAAAAAGATACTATGCTTGAAGAATTTTTTTTGTTTTTATTTCCTTTGTTTATTTGTAATCGCTTTTAGGAAGACAGTTGTTTTTGTGATTTGTGATTGCTTGAAATTCCTTTGCTTTTATGTACGAACTATGTTTGACCAAAATTCCCAAGAAAGGGATATGTAGGTGGCCTATGTTGGCTTTGATCAACCCCTGAGGAGAATTTATCCTATTCTTTTATGTATGAACTATGTGATTACCTGAATTCTCAAGAATGAGATATGCAGGGGGTTTATGTCAGCTTCGATCAACCCATTAGATATTTCTATGTATCCCTAGCATAGTTTTGAACTATGTTTGACATAATTCCTGTTTCAACAGGATACTTAAGTCCCCCTAATGGCTCGGTCATATCACCCTAGGAAATGGAAACTGAGAAAGAATTTTTAAGAAGGAATCTCAAAAATTCAAAAAAAGAAGATCATCATCCAAAGAAAATGAACATTGGCAAAGACTTTGGGTCCTATCAAGTTGAAATCATCTCAAATAATATTAAACTGGGGCAGAAATCTTGAGAAGGTTCTCAAAATTTCCACTAAGATACTGGAGTATATTTCAAATTCTCCAACACTAGAGGTCAAAATCAAGTTTTAGAAATCACTAGCTGTGAAAAAGTCTAGGTAGACTAAATCTCTGACTATGACAAAACTTTTCAACGATGATGATGAATCCCTGGAAATCCTCTGTCAAATTCCAGATATAGTCAGAATCAAGAGGAAGACGTTCATTGAGATAGTACATGACATGACTGGCAGAGATTTTCTAAATGTTTTTACAAAAAATTTTGGAAACTAGTTTTTTACAAAATTAAGACTACTTTCGAAAATCCATACAAATCTTTTTACTTAGTGATTGCCAAAGAATCTATTGGAACAGGGAGTCAAGGCGGAACTCCCAACATGAAGGAATACCCAGAAGATGGTAAGGAGCATACAAAAAATCAAAGGAGGTCAACACGGAGTAGTTTCACTCAAAAAAATATTTTTATGTGGATGCAGGGATTAATACACAAAAATGGGGATCTTCTACAAAAATATCTAGCAAATCAGGAACCTCACCAAGCATATGTTTCTCAAGAATGGTATTTTTGGGTAGCCCAAAGATGAGTTTAACACCCATCTGTCAAGGACCTTTTGAGTTATCTATCTCATTTTAAGAGATCGTGAATGACAAACAAAGGCGCATTATTCTCCTTATGAATATTTTATTTAGATTTTTTCTAAAAAATAGTTGCTGGCAAAAGCAACTTTATGTCTATTAAATACTTACTTTAAGCGCAGGTGCATTCAAAGGAGTCAACACAGTAAATACAACAATCAAAAGGGTCACTCAATAGGAGGAAAAGCATAAAGTCAACCTTAAAATTTGCCTTGAATTAAGGAAAACAATATTTGAATAATCCTTGTAAAAGGGTTTTAGCCTATTTACTTGCATCCGGTGGATCTGCTATGTAATTATTTCTTCAAAAGAGAAGATTCATAGAGGACTAAATCCTTCAGACTACAATGCCGAGTATTTTTCACTTAAACTTGCATAAAATTTGATTGTGGTCGCTAGTAAAAGAGACATTGTGTCTACTAACTGTCTGCCTTGAGCTTACGTACATGCAGAGAGCAAAAATACAGACAAATAGACTCAAGTAAAACTATTTTCAAATCCCTGAAAGAGCCATTTCATATCTCTTTATCACTAAGAGGCCCATTTTATGCCATCGCCAAAAGGGCCATTTCATGTTATTTTTGCGATAACAATTTCATTCCATTGCCAAAAGGGCTATATCGAGAGGGTCATTTCATGCGATGCCGAGAGGGCCATTTTATGTCATGCCGAGAGATTTATTTCATTCCATTGCTGAGAGGGACATTTCATATCGTCTCATTGATGAGAGGCCCATTTCGTCCCATTACCGAGAGGGTCATTTCATTTTATTCCATTACCAAGAGGGTTATGCCGAGAGGGCCATTTCACGTTATGCCGAGAGGGCTATTTCATTCCATCCTGAGGGCTATTTCATTTCATTCCATTGTCGAGAGGGCCATTTAATATCATCTTATTGCCGAGAGCATAATTTTATGCCATTTTTGAGAGAGATATTTTATGTCATCTCCAATAGGGCCATCATGCCATTCAACTAAGTCTCTATAATTTCTTTCCATACAAGACGATAAGGTCTGGCCTTGGAAGATACTTTGGAGCACTAATATCCATTGACCTCACAAAGATAGCATAATCTAGCATGGAGGATATCTCAATATTTTATATCCATTGACCACACAAAGGCTATATATCCCAGTGTTGAGGATATATTATCATTTTATGAATCAACATCTGAATGCACAAAAAATACGTGATTTGTAGGGACATCTTTAAGTCGCTATCTGAAGGTGGATAACATATGAGATTTCCTTGAAATTGACAATTTGAGGGTCATCTATAAGTCGTATTATTTGAAATAGGATAGTGTGAAGGTTCACCTATGAGTTGATAGTCCATAGGTCATCCATAAGCCACAACAACATCCTAATCGAATAGTGTGCAATTTTACATAAAATCGATAGTCTGAAGGTTATCCATAAGTCACAACTAAATCCTTATCGGAGAATACGTGAGATTACCAAATTGATATGTCTAAGGGTTTTATATAAACCGCGTTATATCGAAGATCTATTATGTATAGGATTACCCAAAGACTACCAATTTGAGAGATATCTATAAGTCATATTGTATCCAAGGTCGAATAATGTGTAGGAATACCTGAGAGCTAGAGATTAGAGGGATATCTGTAAGTCATATCTTATCCAAGGTAAGATAATGTTTAGGATTACCTAAAATCTAGAAACTCAAAGGATATATATAAGTCATCTCATATCCAGTATCAAATAAAGCACAAGATTATCTAAAGATTGATAATTCAAGGAAAGTCTATAAGTCGTATCGATACAAAAGATGTGCAAGACTTAACCGAAGTCATATGTAAAAGATCATTGTCAATAGCCTAAGAGGTTATCATTCCACATACAAAAATCATTATAGGTGATCAAAAGGGTTGCCACATCAGCACAAGATTAATAAATTGTAGGGACCGGTTTGTACAAAGTATTGTTGGTGTCCGAGAGGGCTACCCCATTTTGAAGACACATTCAATCGACAAAAGAGCTATTTTATTCGACAACCAAGAGGGTTGTTATGTTTGTTATTGTAAGTTATTTTCCTTCAAACAGGTACATGAAGGGATGACTTTCTTTTCAAATAGCAACTCATGTGGAAATATGGTATAAGACTATCTACCCTTTTTCGTGAATTGTATTTATTACAAACAATTTTGTTTGAGATATTATCATGAGCATCTGAAAGAATAATAACATCAAATCAAAATCACATGAGTAGACGAATCCAAAAAGGATGCAATACAATTCGGAACTTTTTCTTAGCAATAAAACGAGACATAGTTTAGAGAGGAGCGTCAAACTCTTTGGACACGAGCTAAAGAAGGATTGCCACCACTATCAAACCACACCCCTATTAGAAGGAATGTGGGTATTTTGGGATAGTCTGATTTCAGATTTACCTTTGGGATATTCCTAAACTTATATCGAGCATAGCCTTCTCTTTCCTTCAAATCCGAGTGACAACACACTTAGAGTTTTGGAAATTATGTCCAGGTAAGTTCTTTCCTATGGATATGAAGGATCCCATATTCATTGTCAAGAGGTTACATGCCTCTTTTCTGCTAACTCGATCATCATGTCACTCATTTTGAGCCAAAGATCATCTAAAATAAAAGACTATCTTTTCTACCGATCGAGTCGAAGTACAAGAAGTCTAATTCTCTAAGCGTCAGGGATATGTAGGATGGGCTCTTTGTTGAAAACTCAACTGCATTCTAACCCCCCCTAAATCTGCTTATTCCTCAGCTTTTTGGTTTTACTCAAATTCAAAAGTCAGGATAGCTTGTGAATTCTTTGAAAATCTTACTTTTAATAAAGAGTTATGAACTACAAGTTGCCTGAGTTTTCATGTAACCTGAGATATATAGGAAACCCGATATAGGAGTCTGGCTGTAACTCCAAGAAACTCATGTGAAAACCAACCTCGTTCTGAAATGAATTTTTGTTCAGACAAAAATTAGGAATGTCAAACTCCCTTTGCCAAGGGTTACTTGTATCCACTCTAGCCAAAGGGAGGAGCATTTGTTGACACCTAATTTTTTTCCTCCACAACTAATTTTAATTTCGAGTTACTTTAATTTTAAATAAAATTATAAAATTTATTTTATCAGAATAAAAGCTTTTCAAAGTATTTATCTAGGTAATTTTGCCATTTTAAGTGGTGATTATATATTCTTGTGTCCGTGTATATGAGATCGTATAAATTCATAACTTAATAATTATTTTTATGAGAAGTTGAATTTTAATAAGTATTATCTCAGAAGATAATTCGAATAGGCAAAATCTTTATAGAAATATAATTTGTTCTAAAAAATAATTTATTTGGAGAAATATTTTTTTGTTTTATCTAATCAAGAATCTAGATATTAAACCGATTAATAATTTGTACTGGATCTTACTTATATTTTAGTGAATTTATTGAATTTGGCGATAATTGAAATCAATTTGGTCATAATTGCAATGCAATTGGCCAATTGATTTTTAATATGATTTTAATTTAAATAAAATTGATTAAAATTATGATTTAGATCCATTTATTAAATCCCAAATCTCAATAAACACATCAACAACCAAATTTCCCTCTGATACCCAATTTTAGTTCCAAAAAATTAAATTTAAAATTCAAAATTTATACTAGATTGTAAAATTCCACCTCACCTTATCCTCCAACAAACCTTATCCTAAATTTTAAATTCTCAAAACACCCCTAAGTTTTTTCTCCCATATTGCTGGATTCAAGGAATAGAATCCCCACCCTTTCCTATAAATGCTACCACTATTTTGGTAGAAAATCAAGTCTAAAAGAGTGAAAAAAACTTTTGAGCAAAAAGTTAAAAATTTTTTAGTAAAATTTGTCAAGCGGGAAGCTAATTGAGGTTCTTGAAAAATTGCTTTCTGGTGGTGATCGAGACTCTGAAGAAAGCTTGAAGTCCTATTTTCCTACTCCAAAAAAGCTAAAGACACCTTTTCCTTTTAGTTTTGTTATTCTTTTCTTCTTCATCTTTTTCTTCAAGTTTCTTAGCTGCGTAGTTGTAATTTTGATTATTGGGATTGTTTGTTGTAGACGAACTTGGAGGATATAGGATGCTATGATATCAATATTATGACTATTTTTTATGTTCATGGTGTAAAATGAGCTAACAATATGAACACATTTCTTTGACTTTCTTCTTTGATTATTATGATTAGATGAATAAAATTTTGACCTTTGATTGATTAAAATACGTAGTCATGCCTTGTTTAAATTTGTTATTGATTGATATGTTCACTTTTAGCATGTAAAGTTGTTTTCTTTAAAAATAATAGTCGCTATTGTTTTTTTCACCTTAATAAATTAGATGGATAAAGTTTCGTCCTTTGCTTGATTAACATATGTACTCATACCTTGTTTAAATTCGTTATTGATGGACATGTTCGATTTTAGCATGTAAAGTTGTTTCCTTTATGTCGAAAAAGAATAGTCACTATTGTTTGTTTTGCCTTAATAAATTAGATGGATAAAGTTTTGATTTTCGCTTGAATAAAATACGTACTCATGCCTTGTTTAAATTCATTATTAATGGATATGTTTGGTTTTAGCATGTAAAGTTGTTTCCTTGATGTCGACAAAGAATGGTCACTATTGTTTGCTTCGCCTTAATAAATTAAATGGATAAAGTTTCGATCTTTTCTTGTATTTAAATGGATAAAGTTTCGATCTTTTCTTGATTAAAATACGTACTCATGCCTTGTTTAAATTCATTATTGGTTGATATGTTCTATTTGAGTATGTAAAGTTATTTTTCTTTATTTCAAAAAAGAATAGTTACTATTGTTAAGGATCTATGAAATTGTTTCTCAATTCTAAGTACTGAGTTACCTGTACCTAGGGATTTGGTGTTATTTTTAAAAGGCATATCATAGTGTGCTATGTTTGTGGCCTAGCAATTTGCAAAATCACCGCTTAAGATTGAAGTTAGCCACTTTGACATACACATGATAGTAGGCTCATTCACATGCAAAAATTATAATTGAAGTGCTACTTTTAAGATCTAACTCCTTTGTTGTAATGCCCCAAGTCTACACCCCGGATGCTACACGGTGCTTACAACCCCGAAGGACTACAAGCTAACCCTTGACTGACATCTGCTGTGAGCTCTGAATAATCACACAGTAATAATAATAATAATTATACTGAGATAAATGTGAAAATTAAGTTGAATTCGCCATAAGTTTCACAACTGAAAACAAAATAACGAATATTGATAAATGAATACTGAAAACTGAATATCTGTCTAAAATACTCTAGTCTAAAAAGTCTCTAACTGAACTGTCTGAATGTAGAGTTGATGGGACAAACCCCCAACTAACTCAAAGTACTGAACTACTGATAAAATGATAAATGAAATAAAAGAATGCCCTCGATAGATGACGACTCACTACTAAATCTGCTGGTGATAATCCAAGCTGCTAAGTGCGGTTATGAGCTCGTGTATCTGAACCTATGATATAAGACATCATAGCATAAAACAAAGGTATGCGTCAGTACTTTGAATGTACTGGTATGCTAGGTGAGGTAGGCTGAATGCATGGGTTCATATGCATGAATAATAACTGGTTGAGTAACATGAATATAACTGAATGAGAGTACATGTATAACTGAAACTGATGAAACACTGATTATACAATACTGTGCACATATCTAAATATACTGTGTCTGAGATCATACTCACACTAAATACTGAGTTCTGATAACTGAATAACTGATATCTAAGTTTACTGATAACTGTATTATTGATGGCTGGGTGACAGTTTCTGGCAGTCCTGATTCTTTAAAACTGAACTGAGTTCTATACTGAGCTGGGTGACTGTGTCTGACAGTCCTGATTCTGTAGAACTGACTGAGTTCTATACTAAGACTGATACTAAAACTGTGAGAGATAATTATCTAATCGACATGCCCTTCTCTGAACTGATTGGGGTCCAACTGTAACCCAAGCTAGAAGGGTGTCAGTATCGTGCCAAGGGTAAAGACACGCTGAAGAGTCACCCTCATCTAGCAGGTTCTCTAAATGAGAATGGTGGTACCCTCAACTTGCATATAAAACACCTCATCTCAATTGTCAGGTATATGTCTCAACCTACTCTAGCTACGTAGTTCGGGAATGCAAGGAATGCTTCTAAGGATTACACCTTCTACTAGCAGGTGAGTCCCCATCCTAGGGTTTACTCAGTGCTCAATCCTACTCCTAACTAAATAGACACTGAACTTTTTTCTAAACTGTCCTAGGCTAGACTAAACTATTACTGATCGTGTTAACTGACTAAACTAGACTAAGTTTACTGAGTTCTGTTGTCTAGCTGAATATACTACGTTTTGCAATAACTGAAGATTACTGATTATGACACTACTGAAATTATTTTGTAACTACTGTAACTCTGGGTAAACAACTAGATTTTTGGGTATTGAATACCCCAGGACTAGATAGCATAAAAAGTAAAGCATAGCATAAAATTGAAAAGTATAACAATGTTCACTTGGTCAAAACTCGTTCATAGAGGCATTCTATCAAACACTTGTAAGATATAAGCTTGCACATATGCTAGTATGTCATGATTTTCACATTTAATTCACTTGAGAAATTTATCAAGCACTTGGGGAACATAATCTATACACATGATACTAAACAACTTATAGGCATCATAATTTCAAATCCCAATTCAAAAATCAAGGGCTTTTAACATGAATTCACATGATAATACATACATGATAAATAATTTCACATAAAACTAGGAATAAACCATAGATTAGAACACAATTAACATCATAATCGTGAATACACTCAAAGCCCACATGGAATTAATGAAATCAATTAACTTGTAGTTTAAAAGAGTTTCTTGAACTCCAAGGGTGGAAGGAAACCCTTGGATGAACACTTCACATACCTGGATTCTTGAATTCGTGAAGACTGATGGGTTGTTCTTGAAGATTTGCTCTTAAAATTAAAAGCCTTAGGGTTTGTTCTTGAGTAGCTTTGAGAGAATTTGGAAGAAAATGAGCAATTTAGCCTCTAATGTCATTTGATTTTATGTTTTGGCGCTAAAAATAGGTGGGATAGTAACCCAAATACCTCTCTACACGCGGATTTTTAATGACTAAAAATATGTCCAGTGACACGTAAATCGATGTGCTACATCGATGACATTAACGGGATGACCAACGCACCGCATCGAGTTCGCATTGGTTCACTGGAATTGCACTAAAAGCTGGGGGGAAAATTAACTGAGCTTCCGCTTCTTTCCAAAACTCTTCACTCCCTTCATAGGAGAGATTTTCAAATACATATAGTCTCCAATATCAAACTCGAGATTCTTTCTTCACATATCTGTATACAATTTCTGTCGGCTCTGAGCTGTCTTAAGCCTTTCCCTGATTAATTGAACTTTTTCTAAGGTATCAAATACCAAGTTAGGCCCTACCACTGCGGCCTCACCCACTTCAAAATAACCAATTGGAGATCTATCTCTCCTTTCATAGAGCACCTCAAATAGAGCCATCTGAATGTTGGAATAGTAACTACTATTATCGTGAACTCAATCAAAGGCAAGTGGTCATCCCAACTACCCTTAAAGTCAATGGCATAGGCCCTTAACATATCTTCCAAAGTTTGAATGGTCCTCTCTGCTTGACCATCTGTTTAAGGGTAGAAGGCTATACTGAGGTGAACATGGTACCTAGATCCTTTTTGAAAGCTTTTAAAAATAAGAGGTGAATTACGTACCTCTATCTGAGATAATGGACAATGGAACTCTATGCAATCTGAGCAACTATCTAACATAGAGCTTGGTATAATCATTGTCTAAATAAGAGGTATGAACTGGTAGGAAATTAGCTGATTTGGTTATCCTATCCACAATGATCGAAATTGAATTATGCTGATTACGAGTACAAGGCAAACCCATCACAAAGTCCATGTTCACTTCCTCCCATTTCCACGTGGCAATACTAAACTCTTGTATGTGACCACTAGGTTTTTAGTGCTCAATCTTAACCTTCTGACATGTCTAGCACTTAGCTACAAAATTTGCAATGTCTCTCTTCATCCTACTCCACCAATAGATCTCCCATAAGTCACGGTATATCTTAGAGGCCCCTGGATGAATAGAGTAAAGTGCACCATACACTTCTGTAAGATTTTGTTACCTCAAGCCAGCTACACCTGGCACACATAACTGACCCTGGCAACGCAACACACCATCTTCCCCTTATGATAAAACCTCTACTTTCTGTTCTCGGACTGACTCTTTTAAGTTGACTAAAATGGGATCTCTGTCCTGTTTTTCCTTCACTTTGGAATCCAGAGATAATTCTAAACTATTCTGCACCTACACACTTCTCTCTACTAAATCGACTAAGCGGACACCTAGTCGGGCATGCTGATGAAATTCCTGAACCAACTTCTTTTTATTATTCTCCACTTGAGCAACACTACCCAAAGACTTCCTACTTAGAGCATCAACTACTACATTGGCCTTATCCGAATGGTATAGGACACTCATGTCGTAGTCTTTCATCAAATCCAACTACCTTCTCTAATGCAGGTTCAAATGTTTTTAAGAAAACACATACTGTAGGATCTTGTGGTCTGTGAACACATCTACATATACCACATACAAATAATGCCTCCAAATCTTTAAGGCAAACACCACAACTGCTAACTCAAGATCATGAGTGGGGTAATTCTTTTCATAGGGTTTAAGTTATCTAGAGGCATAGACTATGACCTTATCTCTCTGTATCAAAACATAGCCCAAACTAACTCTAGAAGCATCGCAATATAGCACAAACCCATTCGAACCATCTGGTAGAGTCAAAATTAGGGATATAGTGAGTCGAGTATTTAACTCCTAAAAACTCTTCTCATAAGAATTTGACCACTGGACTTTGACTTTCTTCTGAGTTAATCTGGACGTGGGAGATGTAATAGATGAGAATCCCTTGACAAACCATTGGTAATAGCCCACCAAACCCAAGAAACTCCTGATATCTGACGGAGAGATAGGTCTAGTCTAGTTTCTTACTGCTTCAGTCTTTTGGGGATACACTCTAATGCCATCACTGTAAACTATATGGCTAAGAAAAGCTACTGAGCTTAGCCAAAATTTGTATTTACTGAATTTGGCGAACAACTAATAGGCTCTGAGGGTCTGTAACACTATTCTGAGCTGGTCTGCATGGTCATGTTCACTGCAGGAGTAGACAAGACTGTCATCAATGAAGACTATGATGAACATGTCCAAGTACTACTTGAACACCCGGTTTATCAAGTCCATGAAAGCTGCTAGGGTATTGGTAAGACCAAATGACATGACTAGTAATTCGTAGTGACCATACAGATTTCTGAAAGCTATCTTCAAAAAGTTACATTCCTTGACTCTGAGCTGATGATAGCCTGATCTGAGGTCTATCTTAGAAAAGTAGCTAGAACCCTAATGTTGGTCGAATAAGTCATCGATTCTGGGAAGTGGATACTTGTTCTTGAATGTGACTTTATTTAGTTGATGGTATTCTATACACATCCTGAAAGAATCATCTTTCTTACGTACGAATAGAACTGGTGCGCCCCACAGGAAAATGCTGGGTTTGATGAATCCTTTATCTAGGAGATCTTTTAATTATTTTTGTAACTCTTTGAGTTCTGCAGGTGCCATTTTGTATGGTGGGATAGAGATGGGCTGTGTATTTAGAAAAAGGTCGATTCTAAAGTCAATTTCCCTTTTGGGAGGGAATCCAAAAAGATCTTTGGGAAACACATTAGGAAATTCACATGCCACTGATTTTGATTCAAGATTAAGGGTCTCTGAACTAGAGTCTTAAACTTGAACAAAATGATTGACACATCCCTTAGATATTATTTTTGTCACCCTAAGGTAAGAAATAAGCTGAGCCCTAAGTGCTGAAGTACTACCCCTCCACTCAAGGACAGGTTCATTCGGAAACTAAAAGTGGAAAATTCTATTTCTATAGTCAACTGAAGCATAGCATCAATAAAGCCAATCCATGCCGAGAATGACATCAAAATCTATCATCTCTAATTCTACTAAGGCTAATGAAGTGACTTTTTAAGATACCATAATTGAATAGTTCCTGTATACCCGCCAGCCTATAATAGATTTACCCATTAGGGTAGATACTGAGAAAGTCTTTGCTAGGAATCGGGACTGACTCCAAAGTTAACAGCTATATAAGGAGTTAGAAAGGACAAAGAAGCTCCTGTATCTTACAAAGAATAGCTATGTAAATGATAAACTTGTAATGTACTAGTGACCATATCAGGAGAACTTTCCTGATCCTATCGGGATTGAAGAGCATAGAGTTTGTTTGTGCACTGCGCACTGGTGGCACTAGAAATGACACCCTGCTAATTCGAGCAACCGAACTAAGATAAAAGATGATTATACTAACCTAAAGAGCCTGACTGAGGACAATCTCTAACCCTATTTCCATATTTAAAACATACGTCACTGCCAGCCCTGCAGACACCTTGGTGGTTTTTACCATATTTCTGGCAAAGAGGGTTTGCTCGGACACTGATAACACTACCTTAAGGTTTAGGGCCTGTTGCCCTATTTTTATTGTCGTCTCTAAATTTACATTCTTGAATGGAATCATGTTCATGTATATGGTGTTGTGTGGATTTCAAGTCAAAAATAATTTGAGTTTCATGTGAATTAACTAGAATGCATGTTGAATTATGTAACCTCTAGTTTTAATCTTTGAATTTTGGTATTGAATGTGGTAGTCATGATATTCATATATTGCTCATTCTCATGTAAAATATTTATGTATCCTAGGTGTTTGACAAAATGTCTATGTGAAGGAATTGGGCATGATAACCTATGTGTGATGCTTTTAGAGTTGAGATATGATTTTATTATCTATGCTATCGAGTCTTAGGGGTATTGAATACAAGAAATTTAGTCATTATATAGTCTCTAGTTAGAATGGAAGGAGTTCATAGTCTCCCAAACAGTAGCATTCGGTTAGTCAATAGAATTAGTGTGAGTTCAGTCAAGCCTAGTATATTCTAGTGATCAATTTTGTGTTGATTCAGTTGGGAGTAGGATTTAGCATCGAGCAAACCCAGGATTTAGCTAGCATAGGGTAAATTGTCTTCCTACCAAACTAGGGTTGACGTAACCATATATATCTCATGAATCTTCCTGCTAGATTAGGGTTGACCAACTTCTGTTAGTAACATGTGTCACGGTGCTAACACTCTTCCAATTAAGGTTACAGATTGGACCCCAAATCAGTCCATTATCGAGGTATGTCTATTAGATGATAACTCCTATAGTTATATTTCAGTATTTAATATTCATTAATTAGTATCCAGTATTCAATATTTAGTACAAAACTCAATTCAGTTCTACATAATCGGACTTACAATTATCAGTTATTCAGTTATCAGAAACTCAGGCCTTTAGATTTAGACTAATTCAGATAGATGATATGTTTTTGGTATTGTATGTTTGGTACTTATAGTATTCCTAGTCTCACATATACTCTTATCCAATTATTTCATGATATTTATTTAGTATTCTCATGCACGTGAACCCCTGCATATCATCCTAACCTCACCTAGCATACCGGTATATTCAAAGTACTGGCGTATACTCTTTCTTTGCACTATGATGTCTTATATCATAGGTTTGGATGCTTGGGTTCTTGACCGTGCTTAGTCAGATTTAGTTGATCAGCAGCAGTGAGTCCTCATCCATCGAGGACATGACTTTTATTTAGTTAATATATTATTTCAGTATTTCATTTATTTTAGATAGTAGTTAAGAGTTTGTTAGGGCGTGTCCCATCGACTCTTTTATTTCAAATGTTTAGAGGCTTTTAGGTATTATCAGTTAGTAGTTATTCAACAAATGTATTTAATTTTGATTCAGTTTTATGAACTTTATGGCAATTTCAGTTTTACTTTTGCATATGCTTTATGATTATTACTCAGTGCTCACAGTAGGTACTAGTCATTGTTAACTTGTGGTCCTTCGGGGTCGTAAGGACCGTGTGACGCCTAAGGTATAGTCTCGTGGCGTTACTAAGTTGGTATTAGAGCCTAAGGTTCTAAAGTGTCCTAGGGAGTCTGAAATCCACATAAAGTAAAGTCTTATGCATGGGTGTATAGCGCGCCACACTTATGGATTAGAGGCTATGAGGCATTTTTAGGAAAACGTTCCCTTCTTTCAGTCTTCATATCATACGAGTAAGCATTAACTCAAATTAAACTCTCTGTCTAATCCAACTTTTCCTTTTGTTTACAGAGCTTGCCTCCCAGAAAGACCAACAAAAGAAGAACTGTGAACCACCTAACACCTTCGTATGTTCAGGAAGATCCCCTGAATGAGCATGTTTCTTATGCAAAATTTAGAGCAGCTTTCACCACTCTAGCCCATTTCGTGGAAGCTCAGAATGTTTGACCAACTATTGTTCAGGCCAACCTAGTGGCCAATACTGCTGCATCTAGAATTTGAGACTTTACCCAAATGAACCCTTCTTCATATTTAGGGTCTAATTATGAAGATAATCCACAGGAATTCCTTGAAATGGTGCAGAAGATAACAGATATTACGGGGGTAACCACTAGTGAGAGTGCTAAGTTAGCTTCTTATCAGTTGTAGGATGTGGCTCATACATGATTTAAGTAGTGAAAGGTAGATAGGGTGAAGATGCAGGGCCTATAGAATGGGAAGAGTTTGATACTGCCTTTTTACATAGGTTCTTTTCATTGGAATTGAGGGGGGATAAGGTATTACAGTTTATCAATCTAAAGTAGGGAAACATGAGTATGAAAGAGTCTTCCCTCAAGTTTACTCAGTTGGCCAGGTATGCTCCTCACATGGTAACTGATAACAGGTCTAAAATGAGCAAGTTCATATCTGGTGTATTTGTTATGATGGTCAAGGAATATATGACCACAATTCTAATTAAGGAGATAAACTTAGCTAGGTTGATAGTCCATGCTCAGAAGATTGATGAATAGAAGACTAAGGAGAAAGAAAGGAAAAATAAGAGGGCTAGAATAGGTAGCTTTAGTTTTGCTCAGCCAAAGTCAGAAGGTGGTAACCATCGTCAGTTCTACCCAAAATATTTAGTCCCAGCTCCATCTTCGATTAGTGCACCGATTCCCAAATTGAGGAACGATAATAAGGATAGGGTGACAGGCTCTAAATCTTAAGGTAGTGATAAAAGTACTCGAATAAATCCTCTTTGCCAAAAATATGGTAGAAATCATCAGGGTATCTGCAGGGCTGACAACAATATGTGTTTCGAGTGTGGTAATCCATGCTATAGGATTAGAGAATGTCCTCAAGAGGGTTTGCAGAGTCAGCATAATCGTCCCCCAGTTTAGTCCGATTGCCCATCTCAACAGGGTGCCACTTCCAGTGCCACCAGTGCGTAGCGCCCAAACAGGATCTATGGACTTCAGTCTTGACAGGATCAAGAGAGTTCTCCTGATGTAGCTACTAGTATATTGCAAGTCTTTCATTTACATGTTTATTATTTGTTAGACCATGGATCTTCTCTTTCTTTTGTAACCCCTTATATAGCCATCAACTTTGGAGTCAGTCACAAAATTCTAATAGAGCCTTTCTTAGTCTCTACCCGAGTAGATAAGTCGATCATAGCCCGATAGGTATACAAGAACTGTTCAATTATGGTTTCTCAAAAAGTTACTTTAGTAGACCTAGAGATGATGGATTTTAACGTCATTCTCGTTATGGATTAGCTATATTCATGCTATGATTTAGTTGACAGTAGAAACAGAGTTGTCTATTTTAAGTTCTCGAATGAACCTGTCCTAGAATAGAGGGGTAGTACTTCAGCACTTAAGGGTCAACTTGTTTCATACCTTAAAGCAAGAAAAATGATATCTAAAGGGTGTGTCTATCATTTTGTTTGAGTTAAAGACTCTAGTTAAAAGACTCCTAATCTTGAGTCAATTCTAGTCGCAAGTGAATTTCTAGATATGTTTCCCGAAGACCTCCTCAGAGTTTCTCTCGAAAGGGAAAATGACTTCAGAATAGACCTTTTTTCTAATACTTAGCCATCTTTATTACTCCATGTAGAATGGATCTAACTAAACTTAAAGAGTTGAAAGAACAGTTGAAAGACCTCTTAGACAAATGGTTCATCATGCCTAGCATATCTCCTTAGGGTACACCAGTTCTATTTGTGTGAAAGAAAGACGATTCTCTTAGAATGTGTATAAACTACCATCAGTTGAACAATGTCACCATCAAGAATAAATACCTACTCCCTAGAATTAATGACTTGTTTGGCCAACTTCAGGGTGCCAGTTACTTTTCTAAGATAGACCTCAGATCCAGCTATCATTAGCTCAGAGTCAGAGAATATGATATTCTGAAAATAACTTTCAGAACCCGGTATGGTCACTTCAAATTTCTAGTCATGTCATTTGGTCTTACTAATACCCCAACAATTTTCATGGACTTGATGAATCGTGTGTTCAAGTAGTACTTGGATATGTTTATCATAATGTTCATATATGACATCCTTGTCTACTCCTGCAATGAACATGAACACGCAAACTATCTCAGAGTAGTATTACAGACTCTCAGAGCCCATTAATTGTTTGCCAAATTCAGTAAATACAAATTTTGGCTAAGGTCAGTAGCTTTCCTTAGTCACATACTTTCCAATGAGGGCATTAGAGTTGATCCTAAAAAGATCAAAGAAGTGAGAAACTAGTCTAGACCCATCTCTTTATCAGATATTAGGAGTTTCTTGGGTTTGGCTGGCTATTACCGATGGTTTTTTAAAGAATTTTTTTCTAATGTATCCTTTATGTCCATATTGACTCAGAATAAAGTTAAATTCCAGTGGTCAGATTCTTGTGAGAAGAGTTTTCATCAGTTGAAGACTCGACTCACTACAACCCCAGTTTTGACTTTGCTCGATGGTTCAGATAAATTTGTTATGTACTGTAATGCTTCTAGAGTTGGTTTAGGATGTTTTTTGATGCATAGAGGTAAGGTTATAGCCTACACCTCTAGACAGCTTAAGCTCCATGAAAACAATTATCCCACCTATGATCTTGAATTAGCATCTATTGTATTTTCCTTACAGATTTGGAGGCACTATTTGTATGAGGTGTATGATGATGTATTCACAGACCATAAAAGCCTACAGTATGTGTTTTCATAGAAAGACATGAACTTGCATCAGAGAAGGTGGTTAGAGTTGTTAAAAGACTATGACATGAGTGTTTTGTTTCATCCGGGCAACCAATGTAGTTGCAGATGCCCTCAGTAGGTTTTCCATGGGTAGTGTTACTCATGTTGAAAATGGTAAGAAGAAGTTAGTTCTAGAAGTTCATCAGCTTGACAGACTAGGTGTCCGTTTGGTTGATTTAGTCGAAGGTAGTGTTTGGGTGTAAAATAGTTTGAAATCTTTTTTAGTTTTTGAGGTACAAAAAGTAGGATAGGGATCCCAATTTAGTTAAGTTGAAAGATACAGTCAGAGACTAGAAGGTTGAGGTTTACTCCCAAGGGGGAGATAGTGTGTTGCGTTGCTAGGGTAGGCTATATTTTCCATGTGTAGATGACGTGAGACAACGAATTCTTGGAGAAGCACATGGTGGGCACTACTCTGTTCATTTAGGGGCCACAAAAAAGTACTGCGATCTGTGGGAAATCTGTTTGTGGAGTAGGATGAAGAGAGATATTACTGAGTTAGTAGCTAAGGGCTCAACATATCAGTAGGATAAGATTAAACATCAGAAGTATAGTGGGTCTATGCAGGAGTTCAGTATTCCCACTTGGAAGTGGGAGGAAGTGAACATGGATTTCATGACAGGTTTGCCTCATACTCATTGAAAACATGATTTGATTTGGGTAATTATGGATAGGATGACCAAATCAGCCCATTTCTTGCTAGTTCATACTTTTTATTCAGCCGAGGACTATGTCAGGCTTTATATTAGAGAGTTGATTAGGTTACACAGAGTCCCATTGTCCATTATTTCATATAGAGGTGCGCAGTTTACCTCTCAATTTTGGAAAGCTTTCTAGAAGGGTATTGGTACCCAAGTCCATCTTAGTATAGCCTTCCAGCCTCAAACAGATAGTCAAGCAGAAAGGACCATTCAAACTTTAGAAGATATGTTAAGAGCATGTGCTGTTGGATTTAAAGGAAATTAGGATGACCACTTACCTTTGATTGAGTTCGTATATAATAACAACTATCATTTCAGTATTTAGATGGATCCATTTATGGTTTTTTATGGGAGGAGATACAGATCTCCCATTGGTTGGTTTGAAGTAAGTGAGGCCACGGTAGTGGGGCCTAACTTGGTGTTTGATCTTTAGAGAAAGTGTAGTTGATCAGGGAGAGACTTAAGGCAACCCAAAGCCGATAGAAATCTTATGCTGATATGAGAAGAAAAGATTTTAAATTTGAGATTGGTGATTATGTGTATTTGAAAATCTCTCCCATGAAGGGGGTAAAGAGGTTTGGTAAGAAGGGGAAGCTTAGTCTCTAATATGTTGGTCCTTACAGGATTCTGAGTTATTTCGAAAAGGTAGCCTATGAACTTGAGTTGCCTGCTGACTTAGCATCAGTGCACCCAGTGTTTCATTTCTCCTTGCTAAAGAAGTGCATAGGTTACCCAGCAGTTGTAGTCCTCGTAGAGTATAGATGTTCAGAATAGTTTCTCTTACAAAGAAGTCCCAACCGAAATCCTTGATCGTCAGACTCGCCAACTAAGGAACAAAGAAGTTCCCTTGGTCAAAGTTCTTTGGTGGAATCATTCCATTAAGGAGCCACTTGGGAAGCAGAAGCATACATGCAAACCAAGTACCCTCATCACTTCTTCACAAACTCAGACTTAGCCTAAGGTAATAGTCTTCCTTAGATTTACTCAGTTCCATTCTTTGTTTCAGCTGCATATCATTCTCATACCATTCATGCATTCTTGGATCAGTTCAGTCATGTTTCATGCCTCAAGATTCAGTCGTGTTTTAGATATGCATATCAGTATAGTATCAGTACCCTAGTGTCTCTCAGCTGAATCGGTCTTATTCGAGAAAGAATGTTCCCAAGGGACAGATATTGTAAGACCTTATAAAGTCTTACCCCATTTCAGTCCTTTATAGTATGCCAAAAGAGGTCCCATACTTAGAAAATTTCATCGAAGTGTTGACTCTTAGTCTTATTTTTTACCTCGATATTTCAATGGTATCATTTATAATATTTCTAGCCTTAGATTGCCAATTTTTAAATTGATTCATGATCAGGGTTATTTATAGGTCATCTCGGGTGAGTTTCAAAATTTTAGACATCTTTGAGTCACATTTCGATGACCAAAATAGCAAGCCAACATGATCAAGACGCGTCACATTGGGTATTGTATTGTCACCATAGAGAGACATATCGGTAATCGTGTTGATACCATCGACACAGCGCGTTGCCTATCACCATTGGGTATTTTTAGCTCATTTAATACAGAGTAAAGAAGGGTATTCCAGTCTTTTCCCCTCACTTTAACACTGGGTTTAGTTCCCAGAACAATATTTTTTCCTTATTTATCACGATTCTCTCAAAACTCAAAAGCATCCCATTCAAGAAAAAACCCTAGCCCCTTTATCATTCAAGTTCAATCTATAAGAAATCCCTCAATAAATTTAAAGAATTCATCAATCAAGGTGTGTTTAGGTGTTCATCGTTGGGTTTCTTCCACCCTTGGAGTTCAAGAATTTCTTTTGAAACACTTAGATTATGATTTACATTCTTGAATGGAATTATGTTCATGTATGTGATGTTGTGTGGATTTCAAGTCAAGAATAATTTGAGTTTCATGTGAATTAACTAGAATGCATGTTGAATTATATAACCCCCATGTTTAATCTTTGAGTTTTGGCATTAAATGTGGTAGTCATGATATTCATATATTGCTCATTCTCATGTATAAGATTTATGTATCCTAGGTGTTTGACAAAATGTCTAAGTGAAGGAATTGTGCATGATAACCTATGTGTGATGCTTTTAGAGTTGAGCTATAATTTCAGTATCTATGCTATTGAGACCTGGGGGTATTGAATACCCAAAATTTAGCCGTTGTCTAGTCTCTAGTCAGAATAGAAGGATTTTGTAGTATCCTGAATAATAGCATTCGGTCAGTCAACAGAATCAGTGTGAGTTCAGTCAAGCCTAGTACAGTCTAGTGATCAGTTTAGAGTCGATTCAGTTGGGAGTAGGATTCAACATCAAGCAAACCCAGGGATGGGGGCATTCCTATCAGGAGAGGGTTTGACCCTTAGTAGAATTCCCTGCATTACAGAACTACGTAGCCAGCATAGGGTAAATTGTCTTCCTACCAGACTAGGGTTGACGTAGCCATATATCTCTCATGAATCTTCCTTCTATATTAGGGTTGACGCAACTCCTGTTAGTAACCCGTGGCACAGTGCTAACACCCTTCTAATTGGAGTTATAAGTTGGACCCCAAATTAGTCTATTATCGGGGTATGTCGGTTAGATGATAACTCCCAAAGTTACAGTTTCAGTATTCATTAATCATATCCTTATTCTGTATTCAGTACAGAACTCAGTTCAGTTCTACACGATCAGGACTTACAGTTATCAGTTATTCAATTATCAGTAACTCAGTACTTAATCTTCAGACTAGTTTAGATAGACGATATATTTTTGGTATTGTATGTTTAGTACATACAATATTTCTAGTCTCGCATATACTCTCATCTAGTTATTTCATGATATTTAGTTAGTATTCTCATGCACGTGAACCCATTCATATCAGCCTAACCTCACCTAGCATACCAGTACATTCAAAGTACTGACGCATACTCTTTCATTGCGATATGATGTCTCATATCATAGGTTCAGACGCTCGAGTTCCTGATCGTACTTAGTTAGATTCAGTTGATCAGCAACAGTGATCGTTGTGAGTCCTCATCCATCGAGGACATGACTTTCATCAATTAATATATTGTTTTAGTATTTCAGTTAGTTCAGACAGTAGTTCTGAGTTAGTTGGGTCCTGTCCTATCAACTCTTTTATTTAGATGTTTAGAGGCTTTTAGACATTATCAGTTAGCAGTTATTCTACAAATGTATTCAGTTTTGATTCAGTTTTATGAACCTTATGACAATTTCAGTTTTACTTCCGCATATAATTTATGATTTTTATTCAGTGCTCATGGTAGGTACCAGTCATGGGTTAGCTTGTGGTCCTTCAGGTTCGTAAACACCATGTGACGCCCAGGGTGTAGTGTCGGGGCGTTACATAGAAGCACAAGAAATATAAGGCAATCTATTCATAAGGTCCATAGTGATCTATTCTTATTTTCACTAGGGAATGGGTAACCTCTGAAGCAAACCCCCAGGTCTGAAGTACTTCACCTTCACCTATTGGCAACATAGGTAACGAGCTACAAAATCTGTTATATCCTTCCTCATACCACCCAACTAGTAATGCTTCCTCAAGAGATGGTACATCTTAGTCACTCCAGATGGATAGCTTACCTAGAATAATGAGCCGCCTCCAAAATCAATCTAATCCAATCACCTACTCTAGGCATACAAACTTGGCCACTAATCCTCAAAACCCCATTTGAGTCAATTGAGGCTTTCTTAGACTCACTTCTAAACACCTTATCCGAATTATTCTCAACCCAACATCATCAAACTAATAAGCCTGAATCTACTATATCAAGAAAGACTTAGCCTCAACAAAAACCAAAATACACCCAGGTGTCAAAACATCAAGCTTAACCCTTTGGTTAGCAAAAGACTGAACCTATAAGGCCAAAGGATGATTTTGGGTTAAAAGATGCGCTAAGCTACTCATGCTAGTCTACTTCTAGCTTAAGGCATCTGTAACTATATTAGCCTTGCACGGATGATAGAGAATAGTAAGATCATACTCTTTAATCAACTCAAGCCAACGGCACTGCCTTAAATTAAGATCTCTCACGGTGAAGAAATACTGAAGGCTATGATGATTTGAGAAAATCTCACAAAGGAATCCATATAAGTAATGCCTCCATAACTTCAAAGCAAAAATAACAGCTCACAACTCCAAATCATGGGTAGAGTAGTTCTTCTTATGGAGCTTCAACACAACTCCTAACCTAACACTTGAAGTATTACAAAAATATGGTAAACACCATGCCCTCCTTGAGCAAAGTCAAGATAGGATCTGAAGTCAACAAATCTTTGAGCTTTTGAAAGTTCACCTCGCAAGCATCAAACCACTGAAAGGAAATCTTCTTTTGGGTCGACTTAGTAAAAGGAGCTACGATAAATGAAAAACCCTTAATAAAGAAAGGATAATAACCTGCCAAACCAATAAAACTCTGAATCTCGATAGGAGAAGTAGTCCTATTAACAGTGCCCAAGCACACACGCAAGTGTAAGTGGTCTACCAAGTAGTAAAGTTGCCTTCAAGAAGCCAAGTATCGATCGCACAGGGACTTGATTTAACAAAAATTCAATTTTAGTTTAACTTCTAAGATTAGTTTGATGCAAAGGTAACCAAAAAGAGTTGGAATATAGTAAACTAAAGTAAAGGAAACAATGCATAAAATAAAGTACTTGAGACAATCAATAGGAGAAAACCCAGGGTTAAAGCACTTCGAACAATCATACTATGTGATTGAACTTCATTCATTAACTTGATTATCTTGGTTGCTGATTCATAGGGTTAATTGCATGATCATGGTCTCCCGAACTCTAACCGTTTACCTAATATGGACATTACAACTACATTGTTTAGCGGAAATGTAATAATCCAATTAAGTTCTTTAAGTTATCATCTTACGTGTGAATCAAGTAAGGCTTCTAAGTACATCCCTGTCCTAGACGCTAATTTTATTTCCTTATTTCATAAAAGAATACAAACCATACTTTGTTTATTCCCATGTTCTATCTCCCTATTCCCTCTCCTAAGATCACAAGGTTGACAATTGATGTATTCTAAGGAAGATCAAATGTCAAAATAGTTAAATCAAGAAAAACAAACAACCAATAGTGATAAGAAAATTAAATGAATTTAATCCAAAATAATAGTACTCATGTTCTTGGCTTTAACCCCGGAGAAATGGCATTTAACCACACATAGTCATAATCGTGATCACAAGATTGTAATTAACAACTAAGGAAATGAATGAACTAAATTAAAATCTGAAAAACCTAAAAGATAAAGTTGTAGCTGCCCCTCAATCTCCAAAATACGTCCAACGATATGTAAAAACCATGAAACAACATATATTTATAATATACGATGCAAGCCTAATCCGTGTAGGACAAGAATTGCATTAATTTGAGCATGGGAGTAGGGGGGCCGCCCTGGGTATTGCACCTCCAAAAGGGGCTGAGCATGTTGTAGAGCCCCGCTCCATCTAGGGAATCGCCTACTGTAGATCCCCTCTCCAGCCAAGGCATCGCGGGATCATTGCCTCCACACACTAGAAGTTACCATCCAAATTTTGGTTAAGTGTTAAGTGCTCCTTCGTTTATCCACGCCTTGTGGAGTTGTTCCCATTTAATTTCCAGCTTATTCAATGTCAAAATATAATTATATTCAAATTAAAAAGTTTCCTACATCATAACACACCACCAATTAGAGACAATCACAACACAATATCCATGACGATGAAGTAAAACAAGAGCTAAGACTAGGCTAGTTCATGTTAATCTTTAACTTATTGTTCCACCTTTGCACTTAATCAAATTGAACTTTGCACACTACCAACAAGTTGTCCCACTTATATTTACACATTAAAATCATGAGGAACACATTTAATACACTAGAATCCATCGAAACTAACTAGACACACAACTAGCTCAAGCGCGTAAAACTAGTTTTCTTGATTGAACTCTAAATGACTCGATTAAGTACAAACTTGTTTGAAAAAACTTTAAACCCTTGTAATCACGTACTTAGACACTTATATTCTTGTTAATATCATATTAACACATAAAGCACATGAATTATCCTCAAAACTAGGTTAAATAAGCTAGAATAGTAACACTATAGTGCATAAATACACCCAACATTACCACCCCACACTTAAAGCCTTGTTCATCCTCGAACAACTCTTTACTCTAAGCATCATAGATAAGGAGACTCTACATTTCTACGACATATAAGACACTCAAGATAGTAATACAATGACTACATGAGTTCAAGTTTCTACACTAAGCATAGTACAAACACAATTGAACGCTCATGAACACTACTCCAAAATATCCTAGCCTCAAGAATTGACCCACCTAGTTGGCAAACTCATGCTTATCATTCAATAAAGGACATCATACAAATCACCCACATTCATCAAACATGTGCCCCTCACAACAAGAGAGTTACCTATAATCACTCACATAAAAGCATTTCATAACGTAATGGGTACAAGAATCCAATTACACTCACTCTGACAAGTAATTCACAAGTTACACACAAAGAACCATGGGCTTGCCATTTGTTTAGCAATCCACTAATATCAGAATGTAAAGCTTAGGATCAATTGACCGGTAGGAACTATTTTGTCATAATAGTGACTATCTTCCCTAAGCAGTTTAATACACTACTTTTTACAATTAAAACCAATCTTCAAAATCCAAATTACACCATTTTTGTTTACCCCATTATTTTTTTTTCCACCCTATCTTATTAAGCTCTTTTACATACACAGTGGTGGGAGTATTTTATGCATAACTTATTCAATTTGAACAAAAAATTTTATCTTTTTCATTACCCAATTACTCACCACAACACATAACAATTCTTAGAACACCAACAACTAACACTTTGGGGCTTCAATTTCACCTTTTCTCCTCTTATTTATCCACTCCTTACTCAATTAATTTTTCATTAAAGTGCCTAGGAGCTTTTGGATCAAATTTCGGTTAATCAAAGAAGGGAATAGTCTACTTATGAGGCTACCAAAGAAAAATCTAAAGGCTCAATAGGGTGGACTAGGATTAAGAAGAAAGGTAGGTCAAAAACAAGGTCTAAAACAAGGCTATCGAAGAAATGCCTATATCATCTTAACAGCGCCCAAGAGCACATGAAAGTGTACGTGGTCTTATCAAGCAGTAAAGTGTCCTGATGAAATCCAAGTATCGATCCCACAGAGACTTGATTCAACAATCATTCTATTTTAGTTCACAATTTAGATTCAGTTGATGTAAACGTAACCAAAAAGAGAGTTTGTAATTTATAACTATAGAAAAGTAAACAATACGTAAGGTAAAGATCTTGAAACAATCAATAGGAGAAAACCCAGAGTTAAAGCACTTTGAATAATCATATTATGTTATTGACTTTTATTCATTAACTTATTATCTTGGTTGTAGATTCGTAGGGTTAATTGCATGATCATGGTCTTTCGACCTCTAATATTTTACCTAAGTTGAACCTTACAACTACATCGTTGAGCGGGGATGTGATAGTCCACTTAAGTTCTTTAAGCTATCATCCTACATGTGAATTAAGTAAGGTATATAAGTACATCACTGTCCTAAACACTAATTCAAATTCCTTATTTCATAAAGGAATACAAACCATACTTTGTTCATCTCCATGTTCTATCCCCTCTTCCCTCTCCTGAGATCAAAACGTAGACAACTGATATATTCTAAGGGTCACGAATCCTTAAAAAAATTAAATCAAATATGAAAATACAACCAATAATGATTATAAAAGTTAAATGAATTTAATTCAAAATAATAGTACTCATGTATTTGGCTTTAACCATGGAAAAGGGCGTTTAGCCACGTATAGTCATAATCGTAATCACAAGGTGGTAATTAACGACTAAAAATATGTATGAACTAAATTAAAATAATAAAAACCCAAATATAAAGTTGTATAAGCCCCTTTATCTCCAAAATATGTTCAAATATGTGTAAAAAACGTGACCATGGTGTATTTATAGCCCTATGGTAAACCAAACCTGTGTAGGAGTTAGAAACATTCAGTTATTGAGCCCGGGAGTGTAGAGGGCGCCGGCCCAAGTAGAACCTCGCTCTATCCAGGGCATAGCCTCACCTATAACCCTACTCCATCTAGGGTTTCATCCCACCTATAGCCCTGCTATGGCTAAGGCGTTGCCTTGAAATAGCCTTGGCTCTCTGGAAGTTGTCTCTCAGATTTTAGCTAAGTGTTGAGTCTCCCCTCTTAGTTCCTTGTCTTGTGGTATATTTCCCATGGATTTCCAGAATTTTCAACATCAAAATATCATCATATTTAGATCCCAAAGAATCCTACATAATCATACCACATAAATTAGAAATTTAAACAACACTACATCTATAACGTTGAATCAAAACTAGAGCTAAGCTAAGATAGTTTGCACTGATCTTTAGCTTTATGTTTCGACTCTTAACTTAATAAAATTGAACTTCTCTCACTACCAACAAGTTATTACACTCATAATCACACATTTAAACAATAAATAACTCATTAAACACACTATAATCTAACGAGACCAACTAGACAAGCACCTAGCTCAAGCTAGTAACACTAGTTTTACGGGTTGAACTCTAAATGACTTAATTAAGTACAAACTTGTTTGGAATTCACTTTGAAAATTATAAACACATGATTTAACACTTTGATACATATTTATATCATTATTAACCCATATAGCATGCGAATCATCCCTAAAACAAGGCTAAAAAGGCTAGAATAGTGACACGAGAATGCATAAATACACCCAAAGTCACCACCCCACACTTAAAACCCTGTTCGTTCTCTAACAATACTTAACTATAATTATCATCAGCTGGAGAATCTACACTTCTACCCTATGCACTACACTCAATCTAGTACTACCATGACTACACAGAATGCAAGTTCAACCCTAAGCATGTTATAAACACTACTCCAAAAAATCCTAGGCTTAAGAATTGACTCACATAGTTGGCAAACTCATGCTTATCATTCAATCAAGGACATCATACAAATCACCCAAATTCATCAAACATGTTCCCTCCTAACAAGAGAGTTACCCATAATCACTCACAATTAAGCAATTTATAACATGATGGGCATAAGAATCAAATTATGCTCACTCTCACAAGGAGTTCAGAAGTTACACACAATGAACCATAGTCTTTCCGTTAGTGTAATGCTCCACTAATACCAGAATGATGAACTTAGGATCAAGTAGGTCTTTTTCGGGTTGTAATGTAGGCTAAGGGATGGGCAGAAACTATTGGGAAAAGTGACCAACCTCTATAAGTTCTTTAATAAACTACATTATTCATTTAAAACCAATCTCCAATAACCAATTTACAACAATTTTGTCTACCCCATTCTTTTGTTTTGCCTCATCTCTTTTAAGTGTTTTCACAAACACATGGTGGGCATTTTGTTTATTCCTTCAAGATTCAATTTTTCTCATTTTCTACAATCATGGGAATATTTCTAACACCATTTATATCACTCCCAACCACCACACATAGAATATAAACACCAATAACTATCACCTTGGGGCATCAATTTCACCTTTTTCTTTTCCAATTTCTCAAACTCATTACTAAATTAATTTTTCATTAAAGTGCCTAGGAGCTTTTGGATCTAATTAAGGTCCATAAAAGAAGGTATTAGTTGCTTATGTGGCTACCAAAGAAAAGGCTAAAGGCTCAATGGGGGTTAGCTAGGATAATGCACAAAAGGTACGACAAATAGAAGGTCTGAAACAACGCTATCAAAGAAATGCTTAAATCATATCTTAAACCTACACTCTTTATTTTGCTTTGCACATACACTGAGAAAGTTCTAGACATCACATGAAATAAGAAATATACAAAATAAAACCTCACACGCACATGACGCATGCTCAACTCAATAGGACCATCATAGACTCCCAACCAAACAATAGCATAAATTCAAATTTAAGCAAAAAATTATAGGAGTCAAAAACTGGAGCCTAGGTGTCTCGAAAGTAGCAATTCACTCATTCAACATGCTTTAACCATTAAAACACTTTCACCATGCAATCAAAAATAGCACCAACAAAAATATCTCATACCAAAATATTTTAAATTGAGCCAAAATTTAGGAATTTCCCCATCCCATTAAAAACCTACTTTATCCTAAAAGTGAACTTAAAAGTAAGAGATAGAAATACTCCCTGAGGCCTTTAGGCCTATCTAGTAGTATCTTTTTTATTAATGGGATCCGCAGGACACCACACTCAGTTTTTTTCATGCTCCAAGCTTAGGTTTTTTGTACTCAGACTTTCCATAACCTATGACTCAATCAAAAACAAAAACTACGTGAAGTAAAACTAAAAATTTAAAATAAATCACACCTAATTAACTTGGATTTCCTCCAAAGCAACGCCTGATTTAGTGTCACGGCATGACCCAGCTCAACTCAACCATATTCCTTCTTTCTCTTTATCATACATAGACTCTATCTTATTATTCTCTTTACCCCTCTTGGATGTGAATTTTCATGAGAAATAGGTTTTTTAACTTTAGCCTTTGTAGGCTCATCAATGTTCATCATGTCAGGCTTAGGCGGTAAAAGCTTAGGTTACACAATCAGGTAGTCCAAAGAGGTCTTTGGTGGACGAACCATCCCACACTTGTCCCCTTCAATCACATTGATCATACATAAATCTTTATAGTGGGACGTTATATTGGGTGCTTTGTATACATCAAATAGCACCTCTTCATTCTCTACCCTTATTTTGAGTGTGGCTTCTCTAACATCAATCAACGCTCCTTCAGTTGCTAAGAATGAACGTCCCAAGATGATTGGTACCTGTTCGTCTTCCTCAAAATCAAGAACAATAAAGTCAACAAAAATAACAAATTTACCAACCTTTATGAGGACATCCTCTATTATTCCCTCCAGATATACCATGGATCCGTCTACTAGCTGCAAAACCACCTATGTCGGTTTAGGCTTTCCCAAGCCTAATGTATTAAATAAAGATAGGGGCATCAAATTTATGCTAGCCCCTAAGTCACTCAATGCATGGACCACTTTACTCTTAATTTGGATAGGTAGAGTGAACTTCCTTGGATCTCTCAAATTTTTTGGGGATTTTTTGTGTCATTATAGTGCTAGAGCTTTTAGTTAGTGTTATCACCCCTACATCCTGCAATTTCAACTTATAAGCAACCAGATCCCGCAAGTACTTTGCATACTTGGGCATACCCTACAAAACATCCAATAGAGGTAAGTTAATGTGAAGCTCTCTGAATGTATTAAAGAGTTTCTTAAACATTGCGTCCTCTTTCATTTTAATTTGCCTCTGAGGGAAGGGTAGTGACAGTGTCTTTTTCACTTCTTCTTCAGTAAATTTTAATTTCAAGTGCTCATACTTCCTTGATTTTTTAGCAACATTTTCAAAAATATGTGGGGGAGTTAAGTCTGCATCTACCTCCCTAGTTACCTTTGGAGGTTCTCCTTGAAGCTCTTTACAACTTCTTAAGGTGATTGCCATAACCTACTTTGGATTTTCTGTATCTGTTGGAAAACCACCTTGTGGCCTAGTATTTAATTCTAGTTGTAACTGCCCTATCTGCAACTCTAAGGTTCTCTGGGCTGCTTGTAAATTTTTTATGTCCATAGTCAACTGTGCTTGATTAGCCAAAAACGTCTTTAATATCTCTTCCATGTTGCTAGTTAACTGATTCCCTTTTTTCTGTGGTTGCTAAATTTTTTATTGTTGGTCATTCCACGGCTGAGTCTGCCACTTTATGTTGTATGAATTACAATAATTTATCCTTTGAGCACTACCCACATACATCACTGATTCCAGATTCGAAGCACATATGACCGCAGAATAGCCATTATTTTTGCAGATCTCACACCAACCACTAGCTTCATGAACTATATTGACTACTTTGTAGGCTATGGAGCTCCCAATTTTAGGCTGCTAAACTAAGTATTTATCATATTTTGCAATGTTGTAACCTGAGATAATAAGGCAGTGAGTTGGTCTACCTCTAATACACCTGCAATTCTTTTTGTGGCATTTCTAGCATCTAAATGTCACTCAGGATTTCCTTGTTCTATATAGTTCAACAATGTGTACAGCTCATCATAGTCAATTCCAGCTTTTAACAACCTACAGCTGAATCTAGCAAAATATTTGTATTGTGATCAAGAGCTTCTACAAAAGTATGAGTAAGTACCTCATTGGACTGTTAATGGTGCGGAAAGTACCTAAGAAGAGCCTTGAAATATTCCCAATCATGATAAATATTATCATCTGGCTTCTGTTTGTAGCATATTATCTCACTGTGAAGTCTCCTAGTCTTACTAGACGGGAAGAACCGAATCAGGAATTTTCTGGCCAAATCATTCCATGAAGTGATTAAATTTGCCAGTTCCTCAGCCAATCACTTTGTTTCTTCCCCCAACAGAGAAAAGGGGAAAATCGTCATCCTCACATAATCTTGATTTATGCTCATCAAGATTAATGTATTGCTGATTTTCAAAAAATTACGCAAGTGGACCTGTGGATCTTTATGTGAAATTCCTATGAACTATCCACTGCTAATCAGAAGTTGTACCATATTCTGTTTGAGCTTGCAATTTCCTCCTACATTTGGCTTCTGAAATAGGGATGTCAAAGTAGTTGGAAGTGGGATTGCCACTTTTGTCACTGTCCTGCGGGCTGCTTATTCCTCAGCCATTGGAGCAAGAGCTACTTGGTCTTCTTCTATTTGTAGAAATTGGGGGAGATGGATTACATCTCTCCTTCATTGATGGAAGTGTTGTTCGGGTTTGGGTCTTGGTTCAATTAAATCCCTATCCCTTACGTAGGGATGGAAATGAGGCAGTGTGGGTGCGGTGTGGTGCGGTTTTAAGCTATGCAGTACGGTGCGGGTTTTAAGTTATGCGATGCGGTGCGGGTGTAGTGCGGGTTAAAGAAATTTTTTTGAAATGGTGCGGTGCGGTGCAGGTTGCGGGTATATGCAGGTTTGAATTAACAAAAAAAAAACTAAAAATTAATATTGTTCTTGTGAATATACCTAAAATTATGTGTCCTTTACTTAAATTTTATGATACTTAAAACTACATGCATAACACTACAAATAAATAATTTTATAGTAGCTTTTTTAACATCTCTATTCATTTGAATAAAAATATGATATTTGATCATTACTTGTACATGTTATACTTTTTGACAATTTTTTAGTGAAAAGTGATATAATAGAAATTAGTTATTATTTTCTAGTTGTAGATTTAAAAATATTATGATTTTCAATGGAGTTACAAATTTTTCAAAAAAAAAGGGAAAAAATAAAAACATAGGGCGGTGCGGTGCGGTTATCCGCGGGTGTGAATGTGGGGTGGGTTTATTCAGGTTTAAATATGATGCGGTGCGGTCCCGGGCGGTTTTAAAACCTGCGGGTTTAGTAAAAACCCGCACCGCACCGCACCATTGAAATCCCTACTTACCAACTTTCTAACCTTAAAAGTTGTTTCCTGCAATCACAAAAGCAAGACCAAGCGTAAAAACACCAAATAAATGTAAAAGTAAAAATAAAATAAACAGTTGCCAAATTTCAAGTCCCCGACAATGGTGCCAAAAACTTGACAGTGCCCAAGCGCACACGCAAGTGTACGTGATCTTATCAAGCAGCAAAGTTGCCTAATGAAAGCCAAGTATCAATGCCATAGAGACTTGATTCAACAACAATTCTATTTTAGTACACAATTTAGATTCAGTTGATGCAAACATAACCAAAAAGAGAGTTTGTAATTTATAACTAGAGAAAAGTAAACAATGCGTAAGGTAAAGATCTTGAAACAATCAACAGAACAAAACCTAGGGCTAAAGCACTTTGAACAATTATACTATGTTATTGACTTTTATTCATTAATTTGCTTATCTTGGTTGTTGATTCGTAGGGTTAATTGAGTGATCATGGTCGTCCAACCTCTAATATTTTACCTAAGTTAAACCTTACAACTACTTCGTTGAGGGGGAATGTAATGGTCCACTTAAGTTTTTTAAGCTATCATCCTACGTGTGAATCAAGTAAGGTATCTAAGTACATCCCTGTCCTAGACACTAATTTAAATTCCTTATTTCATAAAGGAATACAAACTATACTTTGTTCATCTCCATGTTCTATCCCCAATTTCCTTTCCCGAGATCAAAAGGTAGACAATTGATATATTCTAAGGGCCACTAATCCTTAAAATAGTTAAATCAAAGATAAAAATATAACCAATAATGATAAGCAAAGTTAAACGAATTTAATTCAGAACAATAGTACTCATTTCTTTGGCTTTAACGCTGGAAAAGGGCGTTTAGCCACGCAGAGTCATAATCGTAATCACAAGGTGGTAATTAACGACTAAAAACATGTATGAAGTAAATTAAAATAATAAAATCCTAAATATGAAGTTGTATCAGAACCTTGATCTCCAAATTATGTTCAAATATGTGTAAAAAACGTGACCATGGTGTATTTATAGCCCTATCATAAACCAAACCCATGTAGGAGTTGGAAACATTCAGTTATTGAGCCGGGGAGTGGAGAGGGCGCCGCCTAAGGTAGAGCCCCACTCCATCCAAGGCGTGGCCTCTCCTAGAGACCAGTTCCATAAAGGGAATATCCCAACCTATATCCCCACTATGGCTAAGGCGTCAACTCCAAATCACCTTGCCTCTCTGGAAGTTCTCTCTCGGATTTTAGCTAGGTGTTGAGTCTCCCCTCTTAGTTCCTTGTCTTGTGGTGTCTTTCCCATGGATTTCCAGTATTTTAAACATCAAAATATCATAATATTTATTTTCCAAATAATCCTACATAATCACACCACACGAATTAGCAATTTAAACAACACTATATCCATAACGATGAATCAAAACAAGAGCTAAGCTAAGCTAGTTTGCATTGATCTTTAGCTTTATGTTCCGACTCTAAACTTAATCAAATTAAAATTTGCTCACTTAAAACTAGTTATTACACTGATAATCAGACATTTAAACCATAAGGAACTCATTAAACCCACTAGAATCCAATGAAACCAACTAGACAAGCACCTAGCTCAAGCTAGTAACACTAGTTTTTTGGGTTGAACTCTAAATGACTTAATTAAGTACAAAATTGTTTGGAATTAACTTTGAACATTATAAACACATGCTTTAACCCTTTGATACATAATTATTTCATTATTAACCCATAGAGAATACGAATCATCCTCAAAACAAGGCTAACAAGGTTAGAATAGTGACACGAGAATGCATAAAGACACCTAATATCACATCTTCTAAACTTTTATTCTTTATTCATTTTGCACACAAGCCGGGAAATTTCTAGACATCATATCCAACAAGTAATATACAAATACATCACACGCTCATGGAACGTGCTCAACTCGCATAGGATCATCATAGCCTCTTAACTAATAATAGCATGAATTCAATTCTAAGCCAACAAGTGCAAGAGTAAAAAACTTGAGCCTAGGAGTCTCAAAAGTAGTAATTCGCACAATCAAAATGCTTTTTCAAACAAAATACTTGCGCCATGTAATAAAAAATAGCACCAACAAGAATATCTTACATAAATTTTTTAAATTGAGCCAAAAATTAGGAATTTCCCCACCCCACACTTAAAAATCTACTTTGTCCCCAAAGTGAACTTAAAAGTAAGCGATAGAAATACTCCATGAGGCCCCTAGGCCTTGCTAGTCATATTTTTTTTGCATAAAAGGGGGTCTATGACACCCCACACTCAGTTTCGCCATGCTCCGTAGCTCAGGTTTTCAATACTCAGACTTCCCATTAACTTGTGACTAAAAAATAAAAACTACGTGAAGTAAAAACTATAAACTTAAAAGAAAACATACCTACTTAACTTGGGTTGCCTCCCAAGAAGAGCCTGATTTATTATCATGGCATGACCCAACTATCGACTTAGTCATTCTCTTTCCTTCTCTTTCTCATACTTGGTCTTTATTTTCTTATTCTTTTCACCCCTCTTGGGTGTGGACTCATAAGGGTAACCAACTTTTCAAATTTAGCCTTTTTAGGCTCATCAATTTGCATCTTGTCAGGCAGTGGTGGCAGTGTCTTAGGTAGCTTAATAAGGTAGTTCGAAGAGGTCTTTGGCAAACGAACTACCCCACACTTATCCCCTTAAATAATGGTAATCATGCACAAGTCTTTATAGTAGGATAGTGTGTTCAGCGGTTTGTAAAATTTGAAAACCACCTCTTCTTCCTCCAACCTCATTGTGAGCGTACCGAATCTCACATTAATTAAAGCTCCATCCGTCGCTAAAAATGGATCCCCCAAGATGATTGATACCTATTTGTCTGCCTGAAAATCTAGAATAATAAAGTCAGCAGAAATAATAAATTTACCAACCTTTATGAGAACATCCTCTATCACTCTTTCTGAATGGGCTATGGTCCCGTTTGCTAGCTGCAGTAGTACAGATCTCGGAATAGGCTTCCCCAAACCCAATGTGTTGAACAAATACAGGGGAATCAAGTTGATACTTGCCCCTAAATCATTAAGTTCTTGAACCACCTCACTGTTTCCAATCTGAATGGGAAGAGTAAACTTACCTAGGTCCTTAAGTTTTTTCGGCATCTTTTGAGTAACAACAAAACTACACTCTTCAGCGAGTGTTATTGCCTCCACATCTTGTAATTTTACCTTATTAGCAACCACATCCCTCAAGTACTTAGTGTACTTGGGCATACCCTACAAAACATCTAAAAGAGTAAGGTTAATGCATAATTTTTTGAACATGTCAAAGAACTTCTTAAAATACACGTCCTTCTTTGCCTTCATATACTTCTGTGGGAAGGGTAGTTGTGGGATCTTCTTCACTTTATCAATAACTTTTTCTTTTGAGTACTCAGACTTCCTAGATTTTATAGCAACTTTTTCATATACCTGTGGGGGAGTCAAATTTGCATCTACCTCCTTAGTTACATTTGAAGGTTCTCTATTGTAACGCCCCGAATCTGATACCCAAAATGCTACACGGTGATCATAATCCTAAAGGACCACAAGCTAGCCCATAACTGATATTTGTAACTGAACCTTGAATAATAATGGTAATATCATAAATACAAAAACATGAACTGAAAGTCCATAAGGTTCAAGGCTGATACATAACTAAAAATATGGTATAACAACACCAAAAGAACTGAAATAACTATCTGAACATGCTGTAGTCTGAAAGCCTATAAAACTGAACTGTTTGAATAAAGAGTTGATGGGACAATCCCCCAACTAACCCCATCTTCTAAAATAAACTAAGTATTGAAAGAATGAAATAATCAAATAATAACATCCTTGAATAATGAGGACTCACTGCTAACTCTGACTGTTGAAACTAAAATGCTACTGATACTCTGGAGTGTGTGCTTCTAAACCTATGGTACAAAATACCATAGCAAAAATACGTCAGTACAATTGGATGTACTGGTATGCAATTGAGGTAGGCTGAATGCAATGGTTTATATGCATGAACAATACTAGCTGACTGAATAACATGAATGTGAGATACATACATATATAAGTGACTGTATCTGAGATCGTGATAACACTGACTCTTGAATTCTGATAATGTAGATTTAATGATATATGGGTACTAATACTGGGTACTGAAAGACTATGTCTATTGAGTACTGAGAACTAATGTCATATTAATGATAAAGAAATGACTATTTCTGACAGTTCTGATTATGAAAAACTAGTCTGATTGACTCTATCTGATAGTCCTAAAATCTGAATACTGGTAACATAAATTTTGTATAATTATTATACTATTAACTGGGTGACTGTGTCTGACAGTCCTGATTCTAATGGAACTAGCTAAGTTCCGTACTGAGCTGAGCGAATATATTTGACAGTCCTAAAATTTAGAACTGAATTGAGTTTTAATACTGAGACTGGATCCAAAACTACGACTGTGGGAGGTAATCATGCCACGGGTAAAGATAAGTTGTGAGTAAACCCTCTCTGACAGGGAGCTCTTCCATTAACCCCTTGTAGTAGGAAAAACTCAAATGAGGTATCTAATCCCTAAACTCATAGGTTATATCTCAACCTACGTTATCTACATAGTTTTGGAATACAAGGATTGCTTCTAAGGATCACATCCTTTACTGGCTAATAGGTGAGTCCCCATCCTTAGATTCACTCGGTGATGAATCCTACTCCCAACTGAAGAGACACTGAACTAATTTAAACTAAACTAAACTGTTATTGATAGTCTCTTTTAGTTAATTTGAATAGAGTTCATGAAATTTCATTGACTGGAAGAATACTAATGAGATCGGATAACTGACTGAGATTACTGAGATTACTAAGTTTTCCCGAGTTATGTAACTAGACCGAATTCTACTGATTATGGCTTGAGTGGGAGTATTGTGAAAATTGATACTGTCTCTAGGAACACAGCTAAATTGTCGGGTACAAGTACCCCCAAGACTCGATAGCATGAAACTGATAAGACTTGACACTTTGTGAACACATAACCAATATCAACAATTCATAATACAATAAGTTGGGGATTTCATGAAACACATAGTTGTCATAATGTTGTACATGGATGGAATTGTATATAGATATCTCATAATTTCATCAACCTAATCTCATGAACATTCCATCAAATGCTCATAATGCACACAATATCATGGAAGTCAGTCTTAGTCATAAGGGTAAAACATGCATTTATTATTTGAGTCACAATTAAGCTATAATACCCAATTTCTATCCTCCTAGCCATTTTGTCAAACACCCTACATGCATAACTTAGGGCATAGGTGAAATCATCAAATTACACATCATAAACAACTCAATTCATGGATTTCATCTTGCATGCTAATGTAGTTTCATGAAAACACATAAATATTCCAACTTGGGAATCATACAACAAGGTAAACATGGTTACAAACAACCCACAACATAAATATCATATTTTATAATTTGAAAGAGGGTTTTTGGACTTCATGGATGAAAGAAATCCATAAATCAACACTTGACATACCTTAGTTCCTGAGTTTAGAAATATTAACGGAGAGATTCTTGAATTTAAGTATTGAATTTGAATCCTTAATTGAAAATCCTAACTTATTCTTAAGAGAAACTTGAGAGAAACTCTATATTTTGGGTGAAGTATGGCTGAATCACGTGTTATTGGGGTTTATCTAAGGATGGGAAATTGACCCCTTTTCCCTAAAAAATGAAATATTTAATGACTAAAAATTGGGTGTCGATGCTACAAGCGACGGGGTGCGTTGATGGCTGCGACGTGATACTTGACGCATCGCGCCATGATCGCGTCAAGCCTCAGAAGTTTTGGCTCTGGTAGCCTACACAAATGTTGACCAACGTAATTGGTGATGTGGCGCGCCATGATAGCATTGGTTCACTATTTTGAAACTCCGAACATGATCTAATCGTGTTTCAAAAAATCCAAAACTTGTTCGGGAACACCTATTGACCTTCCTGATCATGAACTAATAAAAATACAGACCATTAAAGAACGTTAAGGTGGAAAAATGAGATTACCAACTTTTGAAGGCCAATAATAGGCTAAGTCTGGAAACCTAGCTAGAATTTTCTAAGTCTAGGACCACTTGACAAGCTTAAAGGATTGAATTAATCTTTAGGATTTTATGGGGTCTTACATCCATAAAGCTCTTTACCACTCTGTAAAGTGATTGTCATGACTTGTTTTGGATTTTTTGTATCTCCTGGCAAACCACCTTGTGGCCTAGTATTTAAGGCTTGTTGTAAATTCTCCAACAATAACTCTAAGCTTCTCTTGCTGGCTCTTTATATCCGTAGCCAACTGTGTCGGATTAGCTAGAATTTGCTGCACCATCTCTTCCAAGTTGCTATTTGATTGATGCCATTATTCCTGTGGTTGCTGAATTTGTTGTTGTTGTGCGTTCCATGGCTGAGTCTGCCACTTCATGTTGTAAGCATTACCGTTATGGCCTTTGAGCATTGCCCACATACATTACCAATTTCGAATTTGAAGCATACATGGCTGCTAAGTGACCACTATTACCGCATACTTTACACCAATTTGTAGCTTGTTGGATTGCATTGACTGTGGCTGCAGGCTGTGCTACTCCCAACTTTAGATTGCTGATTGATTTTGCAATGCAGAAATCTGAGCAGATATGGTAGTGAATTGTTCAACCTCTAATACACCTGTAATTATTTTTGTGGAACTTCTAGAATTTGAATGTCACTTGGGATTTCCTTATTATATGTGGTTCAATAAGGTGTACAACTCATCATAAGTCAATTCCAGCGCCTGACCACCTATGGCTGAACCTAGCAAAATCTTTGTATTTTGATCAAGTGCTTCTACAAAAGTATGAGCAAGTACCTCATTAGATTGTTGGTGATATGGACAGTCCTAGAGAATAGCTTTGAAGCGTTCCTAAGCATGATATAGATTTTCATCTGGCCTTTGTTTAAAACTCACTATCTCTCTGCGAAGTCTCGCAGTCTTTCCAGATGGAAAGAACTGGACTAGGAATTTTCGATCCAAGTTATCCCATGTAGTGATTGAATTTGCCAGCTCCACATTCAACCACTTTTTTTCTTTCTCTAATAGTGAATGAAGAGAGAGTGCCTCACATAATCTCTGGACACACCCGTCGGGATGAATGTGTCAGTAAGCTTAATGAAATTCTGTAAGTGGACTTATGGATCCTCATGTGTAAGCCCTACAAACTATCTACTGCTAATTAGAAGATGCACCATGTTGTGCTTTAACTCAAAATTCCCCCAGCAGCCAGTCTTTGAATTAGGAAAGTCAGGTTTGTCGGAAATGGGACTGCCACTTCTTGAATAGTCTTGTGTGCTTGTTGTTCCTGAGCCATTTGAGTAGGATCCTCTTGGTATTCTTGGATTTGAGAAATTTGGGGGAGAAGGATTGCTTCTCTCCTCTTTTGGTGAAAATTTTGCTCAGGTTTAGGGCTAGGTTGAACCAACTCCCGATCCCTTGCCATCTTCCTACTTTGAAAGTTTGTTTTCTGCAAATACGAAACCAATACCAAGCGTAAAATACACCAAAGAAATATAAAAGTAAAACTAAAAGAAACAGTTGCCAAATTTCAAGTCCTTGGCAACGGTGTCAAAAACTAGACTGCGCCCAAGCACACACGCAAGTGTACATGGTCTACCAAGTAGTAAAGCGGCCTTCAAGAAGCCATGTATTGATCCCACATGGACTTGATCTAAAAACGATTCAATTCTAGTTTAACTTCTAAGATTAATTTGATGCAAAGTTAACCAAAAAGAGTTTGGAATATTGTAAACTAAAGTAAAGGAAACAATGCATAAAATAAAGTACATGAGACAAACAATAGGAGAAAACCAAGGGTTAAAGAACTTTGAATAATCATACTAGGTTATTGAACTTTATTCATTAACTTGCTTATCTTTGTTATTGATTCGTAGGATTAGTTGCATGATCATGGTCTCCCGACCTCTAACCGTTTACCTAATGTGGACATTACAACTACATCATTGAGTGGGGATGTAATAATCCAATTAAGTTCTTTAAGCTATCAACCTACGTGTGATCAAGTAAGGCATCTAAGTACATCCCTATCCTAGATTCTAATTGGAAGTCTTTATTTCATAAAAGAATACAAACCACACTTAGTTTATTCCCATGTTCTATCTCCCTATTCCCTCTCCCAAAATCACAATGTTGACAATTGATGTATTCTAAGGGTGATCAAGCCTCAAAATAGTTAAATCAAGAATAAACAAACAACCAATAGTGATAAGCAAATTAAATGAATATAATCCAAAACAATAGTATTCATGTTCTTGGATTTAACCTCGGAAAGAGGGTGTTTAGCCATGCATAGTCAAAATCATAATCACAAGATTATAATTAACAACTAAGGAAATGAATGAACTAAATTAAAATACGAAAAACCTAAAAGATGAAGTTGTAGCTGCCCCTCACTCTCCAAAATACATCCAGGTATATGTAAAAAATGTAACAAAATAAGTATTTATAATATAAGATGCAAGCTTAATCCGTGTATGTCAAGAATTGCAGTAATTTGAGCATGGGAGTAGAGGGGGCGCCACCCTGGGTATTGCACCGCTCCAGAAGGGGCTAAGCCTGTTGTAGAGCCCTGCTCCAGCTAGGGCATCGCCTTCTGTAGAGCCTCGCTCCAGCTAGGGAATCTCCTACTGTAGATCCCCGCTCCATCTAGGGTGTCGCGGGATCATCGCCTCCATACACTGGAAGTTGCTATCCAATTATTGGTTAAGTGTTAAGTGCTCCTCCGTTTATCCATGCCTTGTGGTGTTGTTCCCCTTTAATTTCCATCTTATTCAACATAAAAATATTATCATATTTGGCTCACAAAGATTCCTACATCATCAAACACCATAAATTAGCGACAAACACATCACAATATCTATGAGGATGAATCAAAACAACATCTAAGACTAGGCTAGTTCATGTTAATCTTCAACTTATTGTTCCACCTCTACACTTAATCAAATTGAACTTTGCACACTACCAATAAGTTGTCCCCCTTATATATACACATTCAAATCATGAGGAACTCATTTAACACACTAGAATCCATCAAAATCAACTAGACACACAACTAGCTTAAGCTAGTAAAACTAGTTTTCTCGATTGAACTCTAAATGACTCAATTAAGTACAAACTTATTTGAAAACACTTTGAACCCTTGTAATAACGTACTTAAAATTATATGCTTGTTAATATCATATTAACACATAAATCACACGAATTATCCTCAAAAATAGGTTACATAAGCTAGAATAGTAACACTAAAGTGCATAAATACACCCAACATCACCTATCCTAATAACAAATCATTGTAATCTTGTATGGATCGACCATAACACCATCTTTTGTCAGTAGATAACCCAAGAAAAAAATAGACTCCAACAAAAATTCACACACTCTTGGAATAATCAAGATATCATTTATAAATACAATAACAAAAGAGTCGAGATATGGTCAAAATACCTAATTCATCAACTCCATGAATGCAGTTGTGCATTAGTCAACCCAAAGGAAATGACCAAGAATTCATAATGACTGTACTGAGTCCAAAAGCTGGTTTTCGAAATATCCAAATCTCCAATCCTCAACTGGTGATACCCAAATCTCAAATCAATCTTTGAAAACACCGAAACACCCTAAAGCTGATCGAGCAAATCATCAATACAAGGAAGAGGGTACTGTTCTTAATGTTACCTTGTTCAACTATCGATAATCAGTAAACATATGCATGGACCCATCATTTTTCTTCACAAACAAGACAAGCGCACCCCAAAGTGATACACTAGGCTATATAAATCCCTTATCCAATAACTTCTACAATTGATTCTTTAATTCCTTCAATTCTATTAGGGCCATCCTATAAGAAGGAATGTAAATAGGCTTGGTGCCCAACTCAACCTTAATAGCAAAGTCAATATGCATGATCCGGAGGCATACCAGACAAATTTATAGGGAAAATATCCATGAATTGACAAAAAACATAAAAAAATCCAAAGAAGCAGTGGAAGCAACACTAGTATCACAAATATGATCCAAATAATACAAACGCCCACTCTCAACCAAGAAAGAGCCTGAAGGAAATATATAACCCTCTTGGGACCCAAATGAAGCAAACCTTTCAAGCTATTCTTGGTACACCTGGCAAGGCTAAGGTCACAATCTTAGCCTAACAGTCTAGGAATATATGATAAGGAAATAACCAATCCATATCCAAAATGACATCAAAATCTGCCATATCCAAGATAACTAGATCTACCCAAGTCTTGCACCTAGCAAAATTCACAACACAAGCTCAGTACACCCGATGCACTACTAATGAGTCTTCTACATGGGTAGAACATGGATAGGCATTGTAAAAGGCTCACTAGTAGTATCAAAAATCAAAGTAAAATATCCAGACACATAGGCGAAAATTGACCTCGAATAAAATAACACAAACGTAGATCTAAAACAAACTGGGGTGATACTTATAATAATAACATCGATAGCCTCTTCCTCTAGTTTGGCAGGTATAGCATTGAATTATCTAAGAGTGGGACCTTAAAAATCACCTTGATGATACACCTTCTTATCACCTCCTTGAGACTCTCAGAGAATAGAATTAGTCATATTAGGTACCTCTGACACAGCTATTTGGGCACCAAAAATCTAAAGTGAGACATCCAAACCCTTTAAAAATGTGCCTCACACTCTATAACAGTCATAGAGACCTACTCTAGGTGATCAAACTAATCTCTCATTTGATCCCTCAGATGATAAGGAACAAACCTATCCAAGAAGATCTAACCAAACTAATCCCAAGTCATCTCTGGAGAACCAAGAGGTTTGCAGCAAACAAGTGACGTCCACCAATCATTGGTTGCATCTCTAAATTAGTAATTAGTATAATAAACCCCATACGACTCAAGCAACCCAAGGTTATGCAACTTCTCATAACAATCAATCAAAAACTCATAGGAATCCTCACATACAATACCACTGAACCTGGGAGGACTCAATTGAGTAAAGCTCTCAAACCTCTTTTGATCCTCAAAAGACATAATTATACTCAAACTAATAGAAGGCATAGTGAATCTAACAAACTGAGATCCTACTTAAGGAGGTAACATAGATGTAAGCTGAACTCCTAATCTAGAAATACCATAGTCAAAAGTTGGCATAGAAGGAGGAATAACACTTGAAGTCTGTGGAGTACCATAAGCAGATATTGGTACTACTGGAAGATCCACACTAAGAAATGGAGGAACACCATAGGCAGACTCAAGTATTGACGGAGGTACGATACTCAAAGCTGAAGAAACACCAGGTGCACCCTCCAAATGAGTCAGCAAATAAATCAATAATCCCTCCAAGATTCGGGTAGAAGAACTTTGGGAAATAGAAGTAGGCATCATATCTCCGACATATTTAACTCAAGGCTTAGGGGAGAGTCCCCTAATACTACCTTTAGAAAGGGTAGATCCTCGTGCCCGTCAACTACCTAGGGTTCATCCATGGCTCACAACTCGCACTTTAGACTAAGCTCTCTCATTAGATGATAGCTTCACATCTCTAACCTCATAGGATCTAGTCCTTTCCATCTGCGTAGACAAGAGTGGAATACTATGTAGAACACAAGGTAAGAAAAATCCGCACAACATAGAATGAAATAAGGGAAATTTTATAAAGATATATTATAGCCTTCCAAAGATAGATATAGATGTCTACATATCGATCCGTGAGACTCTACTAGATATCTTATTCTTACACTAATGAGAACAATGAAACCTGGTTGCTCTGATACCAATTTTTCATGACCTAAAAAACAAGGGTCATGATAGCACTTGTAATGGTAATCCTTGACAATTAAGTTTGTCACCCAAACTGATATGAAATAAGAAATGAATACCAAAACATAAGGCTAGACTCCTACAGTAAAGTCGAACCACACATATATAGTGAAAGCATAAATACATAACCAAAGATACCATACAAATGCCAAAACCTAGCATCACAGTGCAAGAACTACTAAATACACCGTAAGTGTAAAAAGATACAATGATAGACCAAAAGGATCAAAATTTATCTCTAAATAAAAAATAAGACTTCATCTAGATAGAAAAAGATAGAAGGTTAACTCTGAATGTATAGGTCAACCACTACCTCAAATAGACTTTAAGTGCCGCCTAAATCAATTGTTGGTGCATTCGTACCTGGATCTGTACCAAAAGGGCTTAGTAGGGATGAGTATGGTCCAATTATACTCATTAAGTATCATAGGTTGACATGGCAAAGTAGAAAAAAAATATAGAATACACATTATAGGCACGTCACTCGAAATTGATACGCCCAAATTATAACTCTTTTACAAGAGTGTAAGCGGTCGTTGTCAAATGTATAACCCAACTAGGTTGGGGTTGAATCCCATAGGAAATATGGTGCTAATTAAGTTGTATGTAGATTAGTTGACTTTTAATCATTTGTTTCCATAAAAAAATAGGGGGGATTTGATTCAGTTCCCAAATTAATGGTTTCAGTTTAACATGTGTAGTAGTATTCAAATTCAGAGAAATATCAAGCTAGGGTTATGTCCACCTTGTAGTTTTCAATACTTTCCACTATTGGGTTTTACAAATTCATACATGCATCATGCTTATAGAGAAACGTATTATATAACTTAATCCTAGGGTTTCTCAACCATCAAGGACTAATTCATTATGATGAATACATAATATCCATCTATTAGGTTTTACGAATATGATCGCTTGATTTTATAAAGGCCCTTTGTGATCTTAGTGAAAGTATAAATCTTACGCCATTGGCAGTGTTCGAGAAGCTGGGTTTGGGAGATCCCACACCCACCAATATGCGGCTTCTAATAGAGGATAGCTCGGTGAAAAGGTTGGTTGGATTCTACATGATGTACTTGTAAAAGGTGGCTAATTTTATATTTCCTGCAGACTTTGTAATTCTTGATTACGAGGTGGACTTTGAAGTACCCATAATATTAGGCAGGCCGTTCTTAATAACTGGGAGAGTGATAGGTGACATGGAGCTAAATGAGCTAAAATTTAGGTTCGATGAGAAAGAAGTTAGCTTTAACATTCATTACTCCACAAAAAAGCAAAAGAATATAAGTGTTTTATTGATCGTTGATGTATTCTATGAAGATGCGGTTCAAATGGTATCATCCATGTATCTTGACAAAGTCAGAGTAGTCAAGATAATTGAGTTGTGCCGCGACGTTAAATCAGGCGTTGCATGGAAGGCAACCCATGATTTTACTTTTATTTTATCATGTTAAACAAAAATACAAAAATAAGAGCCGAGCCATGACCAAAACTATGGCGCTTGGTGGGAGGCACCCACCCTTCTAATCATTTTTGGTTATTTTTGATTAAGTGTAGGTGTATGAAGTACTAAGGAGGTGATAGGTACTGAACTTAGTTTCCATAGACTTAATTTAATAACTAAATAGTCTTGAGACCTAGTTTTAGGTGCCACATTGCATCCAACCTGCTACTTTTGTTTGTGTCCAACTCCATCAGCAATCCATGGTCCCTTTATGTATCCATCTACTTCATTTACACTTGAAATAATGTTAATCACATAAGTTAGCTCAATTACATAAAAAGTAGAATAAAAACATAAGAAACTAAGCACTTTGTTCTCAAAACTTAGCTAAAGTATGGGTAAGTTATGGTGCTTAGGTGTATAAATTCATCCAAGATCAACAAACAGAAAATATCCCAAATAGTATCCTGCATCGTCTCCACTAACAATTTAAAAATGTCCTAAATAGTAGCCTACACTGTCTCCACTAATAGTTCTACAATATACAGATATACCAAATACGAGTAACAAAAGAAACACAAATAGATAGATATCAAATCAAACACATCAAAGAGGTAGAAATAGACAGATATCATATCAAGAGCAAAAATACAACATAGAATGTATGCAGTAAAAGAAATGCAATGAAGATGATAATGATAATGATGTGATGCTCAAGGTTGTCCCACAACCTCTGTATACACCTATCGAGTTGTGTTTCTAGGTAGGACCCATAGGGGGTTAGCAACCCATACACAATTCAATATCCAATACCAATATCAATAACTCTTCTGTGGCATATACATTGGTAGAGGGTTTTTTAAGATGTAACATTTCTATCAAAAAAGCTAGTTTTTCCAGTATTTTTGTAGTAGTACCACTGTTTCATAAATGTGTATGATATGAGGATGTAATGATCAAAACTAATCAGAATGAGCGTTTCCAAATCCAACCAATATTTCAACTATATGAGCAAAAAAATCTACTCATTATGCCAGCTATCCATGAATCTAATGAAAACCATATGCAGTTACAGAAAAATACACAACCATACATCATTGATACCACATAAATTCAAATTTAGAATTTTTCACCAGAAAACATATAATTAAATATACATACACAAGGCCAATAACATCATCTAAAACCCCACACGGTCACACATAGAAAATAATGTCTCAAAAATCATAAATAACAACAACATAGGCACCCACACAGGCACAAAACAATTATAAGTCATTTTGATGATTCGTTCCCATGCCCATTCTGAAGAAAGTTAAGTCATAACCTACCTCAATGCTAATATTGGTATAAATAAGTTGTTAAAACCGAGCTTTCACCTCCAGACCAGATCTGAAATCAAGCAAAAATACGTAAATATGGAATCTACGTGTTAAAATGAAGTCAATGATACCCATTTTGTCTATTTTCGGATCGGGGTCAAAATGGACCCCCAAAATGGATTTTCAAAAAAATAAAGGTAAAACTAAAATCTTTGTCCAAAAATATATTTCCCATTATTAAAGGAACTTATAGGAGAAAAATCAATGGAAAACGAGTTGAAATTGGGGTTTAAATTGACGAATTATCAATTTTAGGCCTCCCAAGCCAAAATGTCCAAATTCCACTTTCAAATTCAAGTTTTAATAATATTAAAATGATAGGAATCAAAGCAAAGTAATTGAAATCAGAGTTTGGAGCTTACCCAAATTTAAAAATGGAATAAATTATCCAAAAATGCAAAACCACAAGCTCCAAGTCTTGAAAATTGGGGATTAAACCCACTCAGCCATTGCTTAAGCGATCATCGGATCGCTTATGCAGACCTCACTTAAGTGATCACTGGGTCACATAAGTGCACACACCTAAGAAACCAGATATTGCTTAGGCAACACTCCCCTTGTCTCATAAGTGGCCAGGCTGTCCCTTATGAGGCAGTCGATTAGGTGACACTTTGGCTGTCAAGACAAGTAGCTTAAGCGACCAAAGTGTCGCTTAAGCGGTGCACCAGTTGGAGACTTGGAGAATTTCAAGTCTCCATGGACATCTCGAAACTCAATTTCACAATTTTCTAAACTGAGGATCGAAATGAGATATTAAAGCCATAAAACCACACCAACTATGTTACCAATCTAAAATTGATGTTTTGAATTTAATGGTGCAGTCCGTTTTGCCATCTAACATACTAATCAATTAATGTTGACCAATGTCAACTATAAAACCTTTATAACTACCAAAAACCACAATCTCATACAAATCAAATCAAAATTCACTGGAAACCATGCCAATCATTCCCACACCCCATAAATACCAAAAATCAACCATGGGAAGGGTAAAATAGTCAATCACACAGCAATGAATAATTCATCTAAAACACCAAAATCATACTATTACATTGCCTTTAGTACCTCCTCTACTTGGATTAACTGCACTATCCATCTTTTCATTTGATCTACTGTTAAGTCCATGATTAATCTTCCTAAAAGAGTAGGTACAGATCCTTAGGAAATTAAATAAAGAATAGTTAAGTCCTTTTATGGGAAACTTGGGAGACTCGAAGTGTTTGGTCGGACTTTTGTCTAGTAGGTATATGTTTTTTCCTCAAGATACTCTATAACTTGTTGGAAATAAGAGTGGGTCAATTTGTCTTTCATTCAATCAAATGCACATAAACACGTAAGACATTATATCACACAATAATATTATGATAAGCACACATCCTATTTGGATGACCCTTTTAAGCTAAGGATTGGCCTAACGGATTTGAAGGAAGTATATGCCTTTTAAAATAAATTCATTTTCAACAAAATCATTTTCATAAATATCAAAAGGGAATAAAGGCGTACAAAGTAGCAAATGAGGAATACAATCTTGGGGGTCGAGAAAATAAAATGTAAAAAATAGTCGCATGCAGGGGATAAAATAATAACACTCATAAATGCCTAGAAAATAGCAAATGAGGGATACAATCTTTAGGGAGAGGGAAAATAAAATGCCAGAAGAACAGTCCCACACAAAGGGTAAAAATAGAAAGACACTAGCATCCAGATGATCCTTCATTGGTTTTTGCCTTCTTAGCTTTGTCCACCTCATACCATATTTGATATCTATTTTTGATCAAGTGACTTTTGCATAATTGTGCTTTACTTTAGTAGATCATTCACCTTGAGCTATTAATTTGGGAAACCATGCAATCATCCAAATAGATCAAACACTGTTTAGCATCATCCACCTCTTGTCTAGCTTGCTTTAGTTATTATCTCAATTGATGTATGGCTGGAGCATCCTTCATGTTTTTTTGCTAATACACAATCTCGCTTATTTTCAACTTATATTGAAGCCTGTGAAGTCAAATCTGGTGCTCTTATTCTACATCAATAATTTGTGAGGGCATATTCAGATCAAGGATCAATGTTCCGGCAAGGTTCTTCTTCAACTATTATTTGTAAGTATCACTAACCTCAGGTTCGAACCCAATGCAAACAAAGACTTCCCAAGTATTTTTTCCCTTTATTCCCATATAATGAATTCCTTTAATAGTGTCTTGCATTTTTCATATTTGGCGATGGATTTAGCCATGGGTTGAATTGATGGTGTTTTTTTCTTAATTTTGAATTGTCTGAAGACTCTGACAGGATTATAAGGACGAATGCCTCTAAGGCCTGTAAGCATTAAGAAAGGCAATTTATTTCCTTGAATGGTGTATTTCCCTAGATGAAGGTATTCTATTAACCACTGGACATTTTCGTCTCCTAATTCCCTAATACTTGAACCAAAATTCTAAAGATTTTTCCCTTGTAAATGATTTTAGAGACAACTAAATGCTATGCGATAAGAAGATGTCTACCCTAGTTAGGGGATCTATTTTGTCCACTGTAGTATCTTTCAACAAATGCTTCATCATCCACCATTTGAAAATAAGATTTCATCCTTGGAAGAAACGGTACCCCTTTTGAAAATTTTCTATAGGTCGATACATTTCAACAACGATCATAAGAGTTAAAGTATGGAATACCCTAGAAGAGTCGTATTCCACTCCATAAAAGAGGTCATGTGTTACTATGATGATGCTTGGATGAATAATACCATTTTCCCTTGTGGAAATAGCATAGTTCTAAGTAGACTCACCACGAAAGCAAATGCCCTTCTATCTTCCATTTTGACTATGACACAAATTCATACCCAAATTTTTAAAAAGAATTGAATCTTCCAAACCTATAGTACAACTCATAAAAATGAATATTTGGCCCATCTAGATTCCTAACTATGTATCATCTTAAATAAAAAATGCATCGTTAAACTTTTGATGATTTCATACAATCGGGACTAACACATCATTGTAAGATGCACTCTCCCTCTTATTGCACATGTCAATGCTCTCATAGAAAACTATTATTTCTTCGATCGTACGGGTCAATTCTACTTCAACAAAGCAGAATACCATGCTGTCATCATCCTAAAATTTTGCCATCACGTGAATTATCTCAAGCTAAAAATATATTTCTAGAAGGAAAGGCAAGTGACCGATATGTATCTTAATAATCACTTTATCTTCTGGACTCATGGAGGCCCACCAAACCTTAAGGATATTATCTGGCTTGGTAACTATTTTGAATCTTCTAAAGGGTATTGGTTGTACCATTCCTACACAAAAATAAATAAGGTAAGACTTTCCTCTACCCCAAATGATAATGGATGAGACTAATCAGTATATTCTCCTTCAACACATAAGCATAATTGGTTTGTGATTGACTCGTGGTCAATAGACGTAGGGTAGGATTTCTAATATGCCTTACACCCCCTCGGGTATTGGGTCGTCCTAGGCTCATACCTAAAAGAGATTTTTGTTTCACTCTATTCTAGGTGTCTAGAGTGGGTTTCGAGTAGGTTATCAAGTGGACAACTTGGGTTTGAAAATGCAAATAGTCATCGGATGCCTAGCGTACCAATAAATTATCATATTTCCAATAATTTTATTTGAAATTGATCAATAGGGGCCATGATGACCGCGAACCCCAAACAATTTATATATCAAATGAGGAAGTATCTCATGAATGTAAAAAAAAAAAAGAAGATATAATCGTAAGATAATATCAAATTACCACATTTAATTAATTAAAGTCAAATAAATCAGTCAAAATAGTCTTAAATTTGGTAAGAATCTCAACAAATTTCTCAGTCAAAATAGTCAAAATTAAGGCACCCAAGAGCGTCTGTTAAAAAAGATTGACCAACAGACAAATTGACTAATTTTTAAAATATGGCTAATTTTATAAAATCTTGAGATTCATTTGTAAAGTATGACATTCGTTTTATTCAATGAAATTAGTTCATTTTAATTAAGAAAAAATTTTCTCAAAAGAAAAGGCTAACTAAATCCAATTCTTTTATCAGTTTGAGAAAATAAATTATTTTCAATAAACGAAAGAAAGAAAAACAAATTATGAAATTTCGACCAATTATAAAAGGGTTTAATTTTTTATAAGAAAAGTTAAATTTTTATGTTGAAGAAAATTTTCTTTAACATAAATAAGCCACTTTAACACATGAACAAACTAACATGCCATTTTTTTCAAAGGCTTATTTTAAAGGGAAAATATAAAGCAACTTACTTTTATTAACCTAAGAAATTAGACTATATGATGAATGATCAAGAAGGAAAAATATAAAGATAGAACAAAATAATAATTCAAAAGGAAAATTTAATTTTATATAACCATATTTAAGAGTTCATTACAACAAATATTCAAATAGAAATTTACAAATGAATAATTAAATAAAGAAGAGAAGTTCAACTATTGGGGCCCTGTTTGGACCATTTCAAAATTGACCAGCCTTTGAGCCTATTTTATGGACTTCTTTAGCCCCTTTAAGTTGTGTATATCAGCTGTATATTAGCTTCTTTCTTTCACGTTTTTGTCTATATACACGTTATATACCAGCTTGTAAATCTGTATACTAGACTCCTTCTCCCATTTTTTGCTCTTTTGAGTTTGTATATTAGCTTCTAATACCTATGTATAATGTATCTTTATTGTATATATTTGTATACGTCCTTGATCTTCATGATTTTAGTCTTTTTTTTAGACTTGGAGGGGGCTCAGACTCAATGACATTGGGACTCGATGGCCCATCAGGAATGCAAAGGGGAGAAAGAATCCATTTAGGACTCGAATCAATGTGACATACCATGAAAAAAAAGATAAGAATAAGTATCTACTCTAAATAAATTTACAATAAAATAGCATGAATCATAACCAACAAAAATCAACCAAGAAACAATAAGAATGCATTCCTACAAAGTTTTGAAAAGGAAAAGAACTTGTGTGTTTTAAAGATACGATGATAGCAAAAGAATATTTTTTTAAAACAAAACACTTGCTTTGCAGGGACAAATTAGTATCAACAAACGTTACCATATCAGTTGGACTATCAAACGATCACATAACAAACTTGAAAATTCAAACAGGATACATTAACGAATCAAGACTCAACCATTTCCTTTTTAATCTCCTATGTGTCTATTGAAGAACAAGAGGGAGCAAAACAATTATGAACTCCCTTAATCAATTTTGAACTCCTATGATTCATGATTTCAATAGTATGAAAAATCAAATGATGAGACCAAAAAAACAATTCAAAAGATACAAGCATATTTAAAAACTAAACACCTAAGGAGATTAAATTAGTAAATTTCGAGTCTCCATATTTAGTTCCAATAAACCCTAATCTCTAACATTTTCATAAATGAATAGCTTTGCGAAACTTTCAGAGTTTCAGGCCTTGAACCAATATTTGAACATAAAAATTATACAAATGGAACTTAAGAGGGAGTCTATAGACTACATCTCATTTAAATCAACATCAAATACAACATATGAGACCAACTTCACTCTCATACTGGTTGGGAGATTCAAAGAGAAACAACAAAGGGAGTAAAACTCATATACTTACAACAACCAAACCATTCCCATAATCAAGCGTGGGATTTAACTATCAAAACTGTGAAATACACAAAAATACCATAACAACTACTGGTTGATATTGTTGTTGTCGTTTGTTGGTTGTTGAACGTTATTGATGTTATTGTTTAATCGGGTAAGGGGAAAAATGAGGCTATTGAGGGATAGGGATAGATCAACTGTTGGGCTAGTGTTGGTGGAGTGGGATGGTGTATTGGGCTAAAATCAAAGGGGCATGGGTCTGGGTAATGTTGTTAGGCATGGGTAGCTGAGTAATTGATTAAAGGGGGAGGGTAGAAACTAGGCCATTTCTAAAATGGCCAATAAGTTAGAGTTTTAGCTAGTTTATTTAAATTTAAATCAAATAAAAAATAAATTAGCTAATTTCATTGCAATTGTAGCCAATTTAATTTCAGTTTTTCCATATTTAATAGATCAACTAAATTGAATCAAAATTCAAAATTAATTAATAACCAAGTTATTCTCGAGTTTCTTGATTTCACAAAATCAAATAATTATTTTTTGAATAAATCATTTTAATGTCAAAAAATGTATTTATAATCAAGATTTACCTAGTTGAATTAATTTTTTCAAGATAGTTCTTAATTAAAAATTATCTTTGACAAAATAATAATCAAGCAACCAAAATTATACAATCTCGTATACACAAATATGAAAATGTATAATTCGTCACATCAATGATAAAATTTTACCCAAATAAATATTTTAGAAATCATTTATTCGAATAAATATTTTAATTTTATTTAAAATCGAAGAAATTCAGAATCAAATCTAGTTGTGGAGGGCAAATATTAGTTGTCAGCAAAAGTAACCAGCTAGTTCGGATAAACAAAAACCTAATCAGGCCCCCATAATCCTGAAAGGTTAAAGCAAGCATTCAACAAACAACAATCATAGCTTATACCTACACAACCCCCATATGGCCGATAGATATTGTAATACCTCGATCGTTTCTTAAGCCTAAATTCATCTTTTGAGTGAATATGGATGACTTTCAAAGTGATTGATGTTTATAAATTATTGTATTTCTTTAATTTCTGCTTTCTATCATGTAAAGCATTGAATAATCTTTCCATCGATACCAATTTCATCGAAATCTGACATCGGACGAGGAAGTTATGACTGTTTTACTAAGCGATGTCGGAATCGCCCAGGCCTGATGGTAGACCTGAAGGACCGCCAAGTCCTTCATAGACCGTCAACTGTCCAGTCAAGCTAAGGCAGTAACCCCTATTTTCTGGCTATCGTGCGATGACCAAAATGGTGGGCCGCCAATGTAATACCCCATAAAATCCTAGGTCCGAAATTTAGCTCATTTAGCTCTTAAAGCTCTTTAAAAGATTCAACACTTGAAAAAATTTTGGCAGGTATTCCAGCAATTAGCCTATTTCAAGCCTCCAAACTTAAGGAATTTATTTGACGACCTTCCTGACCTCCATTTTTGAATTTTCAAGTTGCGTTGTGATCGAGGAAGTCAAAAGTACATCCCAAATAGGTTTTGGAATTTTTGGAGTAGCGTAAGATCACGTTTAGGTGATCAAAACAGTGGCACCATGTGATTAGCATGCGTCGCATGCTCTATCGCATGCTCCAAAAATTTTCAGTATTTCAGGGTCAACTTCAAGCGATCTAAACTTCCTATATATATTTAACTGTGAGAGATTCTATATATCAATGGAAATCTCTTTGAGTCCTCTTTCCAATTCAATTGGTTTCATCCAATTTGAATATCGGAGTAAAAAGTTATGATCAATTTACTTCAGCCTATCAGACAGTAAACAGAGGGACAACTACATCTTTCTCTCTTTTTTTAGGGGCATTTTGGTCATCTTCTACCCCTATATATACCACTTAAAATCGAATTAAGCCTCATTTTCAAAAAAATATACTCATTTTCTCTAATTTCTCTCAAGAACAATAAGAGGGGTTTTCAATTGAGGATCCAAATTCAAGAATTTTCTCAATCAATCTTCATAAAATCAAGAATTAAGGTATGCGTAGTATTCATCCATGGAGCTCAAGAATCAAGTTTTAAATTATCTATTGTGAATACTTTGTTGTGATATGATTACGTTCATGTTGATGGTTGTTGTATGGTTTCAAGTTGGGATTTTTATGTATTTTCATGAAGCTATGTTAGTATGTAAGTTGAAATCTATGAAATTAGTTGTTTATGATATCTATATTATTGGATGTTGATAATCAAGTTATTGATGTTGAATGATTCCCAAGTTGGAATCTTTATGTGTTATTATGAATCTATGTCACCATGTGAGTTAAAAATATGTAAAACTTGGTTGTTCATGATGTAAAATCTTATGGTTTCACCTATGCCTAAATTATGCATGCAAGGTGTTCGATGAAATGCCTAGAATAATAATAATCATGTTTTCATGACTTAAGAGTACCAAGTAACAAGTCCATGCTCTATGATTTATGATTCTACATGAATTCCATGTTATTGATGTATTGTGGTGGTGATATGTAGTGAACATGATGTTGAAGTTAAGAAAGTACTTCCATGTTGAATGTATCCCCTCCCACGTATGAAATGTTGAGAACCATATGTAGTATTGAATCCCCTACTTATGATATTATGAATTATGGACTCTATTCCTATGAACAAGTCAGTCATGTGTGTCAGTTTCTTTCCATTGAGTCCTGGGGGTACTTGTACCTAAAAAATATAGTTGTGTGCGTAGAGCCATGCCATGTTTTCATGATATCCATAGTCAAGCCATGTTCCATAGAACTCAGTCAGTCATGTGACTCAGGAAAAATATAGTAACTCAGTGTTCTCAGAAATCTAATGAACTCAGTCAGTCGTAAGTAGTATTCCGTCAGTCAACGGAACTCAGTAAATCAGCTCAGCATTCATGTTTAGTGTCTATTTAGATGGGAGTAGGATTTAGCACCGAGCGAACTCCAAGATGAGAATCCATACTGCCAGATTAAGGATAAGATTCCTAGAAGAAATCCTTCCGTTCCAGAACTATGTACCCAACATAGGTTGAGACATCAACACTACTAACTTTAGAGTTGATGAGGAGGATACCCGCCGTTCTCTTATGGGGACACTGCCAGATTTAAGGGTCACTCATAGCTTATGTTTACCCGTGGCACGGTATTGGCACCCTTCCAATTAACGTACAGATTGGACCCCAAATTAGCTATTGAAGCACATTCAGGGCATATCGGTTAGATGAATTCTCCCTAAGTAACATTTTCAGTATCAGTCTCAGTAAAAGAACTCAGATAGTTCATCTGAATATCAGGACTGTCAGATACAGTCAACTCAATTACAGTTTGGAACTCAGCTAGTTCCACCAGTAGCAAACTCTCAGTTACAGTCACTTATGTTTTCAGTTATTATTATCATGTTATGACAATTTCAGTCTTGTAATTATGTATGTATTCTCACGTTCATATTAGTCAGTTATTATAGTTCATGTATATGAACCCTTTGCATATAGCCTACCTCACTCGTATACTCAGTACATTCAGTTGTACTGGCGCATTTGAGCTATGGTGCTTTCTCTTATGTTACACTATAGGTTTAGAGGCATGAGCTTCGATACAATAGTAGTTTACCAGTTCCATCTTTCAGCGTCAGTGGTGAGTCCTTATCATGCGAGGACATATTTTGGCTTGTCATTTCAGTACTCAATTTTATTTTATTATAACATTTCAGTTTTCTAGATGGAGTTAGTTGGGGACATGTCCCATTCAAATCCTTATTCAGACAGTTAGAGGCTTTCAAATGATTACAGTATCTTCATATTTAGACTCTAGTATTTTCAGTTGTTTTGGTATTGTGATTCCCCTTTTAGATATTATGTTTCATTCAGTATTGAACCTTATGGCCTTACAGTATTACATATTCCCCATTTATGCTCTATATTATGTAGTGTACAGGTCCAGATATCAGTCATGGGTTTTCTTGTGGTCCTTTGGGGTCAAGGGAACCATGTCGCATTTAGATTACCAGAATTGGGGCGTTACAAACTTAGTATCAGAGCCTAAGGTTCAACATGTCCTAGGAAGTCTGAATGCCGTATTAGTAGAGTCTTGTACAGGGGTGTGTTGCGCGCCACATTCATGTGCAAGAGGCTATGAGATATTTTAGGAATAGTTTTCCCCTCTTTCAGTATTCATGTCATGCGAGTGAACATAATCTCAATTTGAACTTTTAGTTTAATATTCTTCTTTCCTGTTTTCAGAATATGCCTCCCAAAAGAAAGAGTGTGAATCAGACAGCCCCCCAGCCCAAAAATCCTTTGGGAGAGCATGTTTCCCATAAAGAGTTCAGAGCTGCATTTACTGCTCTTGCGCAGTCATTCACTACTCAGAATGAGCGTCCAGCTATCATTCAGGCCAACCCCATGGCGAACTCTGCTGCAGCCAGGATTCGGGACTTCACTCGAATGAATCCTCCATTCTTCAAAGGGTCTAAGTCCGATAAGGATTTGCAGGAATTTCTTGACCAGGTTCAAAAGGTCATGGATATCATGGGGGTTACTTCTTGTCAGAGTGCCGAGTTAGCCACATACCAGTTACAAGATGTTGCTCATACTTGGTACAAATAGTAGAAGTCCGAGAGGTTAGGAGATGCAGGTCTAATTGAGTGAGAGGAATTTGTCAGGGCTTTCTTAGACAGATTCTTTTCCCAAGTGCTGAGGGAGCCAAAAGTTCTTGAGTTCATCAACCTTAGACAAGGAATCATGACGGTGAAAGAGTATTCCCTAAAGTTTACTTAATTATACAGATACGTTCCTCATGTGGTGGCATTCAACCGATCTAGAATGAGTAAGTTGTTTCAAGAGTAAATGATAACTTGATGAATGGGTGTAGGTATGCTATGCTGAATAGCGACATGACCATATCTAGACTCATGACTCATGCTCAGCAGATTGAGGAGCATAAGATCAAGATGAGGGAGAAGCAGAGTAAGAAAGCTAGGACAGATAGCTTTAATTTTAGATAGCCCAGATCAAAAGAAGGAAACCATTTGCAGTTTCGTCCTAAATCATTAGCTCCAGTTTCGTATTCAGCTAGTGCTCCAGCTCCTAAATTTATAGAGGGAAATAGGGATAGAGCACCAGGATCTAAGGCACAGGGCAGTGTTAGCAGTGCCCAAACCAATCCCCTTTGTCAGACTTGTAGTAAGAACCACAAAATTATTTGCAGGGCTAGTAGCGATGTTTGTTTCGGTTGTGCCAAGATAGGCCATAGGGTCTAGGATTGTCCTCAGTTATGTCATCAGAGTCATCTTCGTTATTCAGCTCAGTCAGGTCTCCTGAACCAGCAGGGTGCCACCTTTAGTGCTACTAGTGGGAAGTGCCCAAATCATCTTTATGCTCTTTAGACTCGATAGAATCAGGAAAATTCTCCTGATATGGTTACTGGTATGTTACAGATCTTTCATGTTCATGTTTATTCTTTACTATATCCAGGAGATTCTTTGTCTTTTGTCACTCCTTACATAGCAGCCAATTTTGGAGTCAGTCCCAAGATTTTAGCAGAGCTATTCTCAGTCTCCACCCCAATGGGTAAATCCATCATAGCTAGATGGGTATACAGGAATTGTCCGATTATGATATTTTAGAAGGTCACCTCAGTATATTTAGTTGAATTAGAGATGAAGGATTTTGATGTCATTCTCGACATAGATTAGCTTCATTCATACTATGCCATGGTCGACTGCAGAAACAGAATAGTTCAGTTCTAGTTTCCAAATGAACCTATCCTTGAATGGAAGGGTAGTACTTCATTTTTCAGGGGTAAGCTTATTTCTTACCTTCGGGCCAGGAAAATGATATCTAAGGGATGTATTTATCATCTCGTTCATGTTAAGGACTCTAGTACCGAGACTCCCAACCTTGATTCAGTCCCCATCGTGAATGAATATTCGAATATCTTTTTGAAAGATCTTCCAGGAATTCTTCCCGAAAGGGAAATAGACTTCGACGTAGATCTTCTTCCAGACACTCATCCTATAACTATTCTTCCATACAGAATGACACCAGTAGAGCTCAGAGAGTTAAAAGATCAGTTGAAAGATCTCTTAGACAAGGGATTCATCAGACCAGTGTGTACCCGTGGGGTGCACCAGTCTTATTCGTGTGGAAGAAAGATGGTTCTCTCAGAATGTGCATAGATTATCATCAGCTCAACAAAGTTACAGTCAAGAACAAGTATCCTCTTTCCAGAATCAATGACTTGTTCGACCAACTTCCGGGTGCCAGTTATTTCTCCAAGATAGACCTCAGATCCGGACATCATCATCACTGAGTTAGGGAATGTGACATCCTGAAGATAGCTTTTCGTACTCAGTATGGTCACTTTGAATTCTTAGTTATGTCCTTTGGCCTTACCAATGCCCCTGGAGCTTTCATAGACTTGATGAATCGTGTGTCTTTTGTCACTCCTTACATAGCAGTTGATTTCGGAGTCAATCCTGAGATTGTAGTAAAGCCATTCTCAGTATCCACCCCAACGGGTAAATCCATCATAGCCAGATGGGTATACAGGAACTGTTTGGTTATGATATTTCAGAAGGTCATCTCAGTAGATTTAGTCGAATTAGAGATGACGGATTTCAATGTCATTCTCGGCATAGATTGGATTCATTCATGCTATGCCACAGTCGACTACAAAAACAAAGTAGTTTAGTTGCAGTTTCCAAATGAACCCATCCTTGAATGGAAGGGTAGTACTTCATCTTTTAGGGTTCAGCTTGTTTCTTACCTTCGGGCTAGGAAAATGATATCTAAGGGATGTATTTATCATATCGTTCATGTCAAGGACTCTAGTACTGAGACTCCCAACCTTGATTCAGTCCCCATCATGAATGAATATTCGGATGTCTTTCCAGAAGATCTTCCAGGAATTTCTCTCGAAAGGGAAATAGACTTCAGCGTAGATCTTCTTCCAGACACTCAGCCTATATCTATTCTGTCATACAGAATGGCACCAGCAGAGCTCAGAGAGTTAAAGAATCATTTAAAGGATCTCTCAGACAAGGGATTCATTAGAACCAGTGTGTCCCCGTGGGATGCACTAGTCTTATTCGTATGGAAGAAAGATGGTTCTCTTAGAATGTGCATAGATTATCATCAGCTCAATAAAGTTACAGTCCAGAATAAGTATTCTCTTCCCTGAATCGATGACTTATTCGACTAACTTCAGGGTGCTAGTTATTTCTCCTAGATAAACCTCAATTCCAGATTTCATCACCTTCGAGTTAGGGAATGTGAATCCCAAAGACAGCTTTTCATACTCAATATGGTCACTTTGAATTCCTAGTTATGTTCTTTGGTATTACCAATGCCCCTACAGCTTTCATGGACTTGATGAACCGTGTGTTCAAGTAGTACTTGGACATGTTTGTCATAGTCTTTATAGATAATATTCTGGTCTATTTCCGCACTGAGTGATGCAGAACATCTCAGAACAGTACTTTAGACTCTTAGAGATCATCAGCTATTTGCCAAATTTAGTAAGTGTGAGTTTTATCTAAGGTCAGTAGAATTCCTTCGACATATCATTTCCGGTGATGGAATTAGAGTAGATCCTCAAAAGATCGAAGTGGTAAGAAACTGGCCTCGCTCTGTCTCTCCATCAGATATCAGGAGTTTCTTGGGTTTGGCTAGCTATTACAAACGGTTTGTTAAAGGATTTTCTTCTATTGCATCCTCTATGTCCAGATTGACACAGGAAAAGGTCATGTTCCGGTGGTCAGATTCATGCAAGAAAAGTTTTTAGGAGTTGAAAACTTGACTCATCTCAGCTCCAGTTTTAGCACTTCCCAATAGTTTCGATGGGTTTGTAGTATATTATGATGCATCTAGAGTAGGTTTGAGTTGTGTCCTCATATAGTATGGTAAGGTCATAGCCTACGCCTCCAGACAGTTAAAGCCCCATGAAAAGAATTATCCTACTCATGATCTTGAGTTAGCAACCGTTGTATTTGCCTTAAAGATTTGGAGGCATTATCTCTACGAAGTTAATGTAGATGTCTTCACAGGTCATAAGAGCCTCCAGTATGTCTTTTCTTAAAAATATCTCAATCTTCGTCAGAGAAGGTAGTTAGAGCTCTTGAAAAATTATGACATGAGTGTTCTTTACCATTCGGGCAAAGACAATGTTGTGGCCGACGCTCTCAGTAGACTGTCTATGGGTAGTGTTACTCATGTTGAGGATAGTAAGACAAATTTAGCTCAGGAAGTCCATCAGCTTTCCAGACTAGGCATTCGCTTAGTCAATTCTTCAGAAGGTGGTGTTTGTGTCCAGCATAGTTCAGAATCATCTCTAGTTTCTAAGGTGAAAGAAAAACAAGATAGAGATTCCAGCTTAGTCAAGTTGAAAGAGTTATTCAAGAATCAGAAAGTATAGGTTTTGTCCCAAGGGGGAGATGGTGTTCTTCATTGTCAGGGTCGTCTTTGTAGTCTAGGTGCAGATGAATTGAGGTAGTGAATTCTTGCAGAAGCGCATGGTACACGCTACTCTATTCATCTAGGGACCATTAAGATGTATTACGACTTGTGGGAGATCTATTGGTAGAGTGGGATGAAGAGAGATATTGCAGAGCTTATGGCTAAGTGCTCTACATGTCAGCAGGTTAAGATAGAGAATCAAAAGCCTAATCGTCCCATGCAGGAGTTCATTATTCCTACCTGGAAATGGGAAGAAGTAAACATGGACTTCGTGATGGGTTTGCCTCGTACTCATCATCAGCATGATTCAGTTTGGGTCATTGTAGACAGGATGACCAAATCAGCTCATTTCCTTCCAGTTCTTACCTTATATTCAGCAGACGATTATGCCAAACTCTATATAAGAAAGTTGGTCAGGTTACATGGTATTCCTTTATCTATTATCTCCGACAGGGGTACCTATTTTACCTCTAACTTCTGGAAAGCTTTCCAAAAGGGTCTTGTCACCCAAGTCTATCTCAGTACAATAGTTCATCCTTAGATAGATGGTCAAGCAAAAAAGACCATTCAGACTCTAGAAGATATGCTAAGGGTGTGTGTGATTGATTTCAAGGGAAGTTGGGATGACCACTTGCCTTTGATTGAGTTTGCATAAAACAATAGTTATCACTTTAGTATTCACATGGCTCCATTCGAAGCTCTCTACTCTAGGAGATGTAGATCTCCTATTGGTTGGTTTGAAGTTAGTGAGGCCTCAGTCATAGGTCCTGATTTAGTATTCAACGCCTTAGAGAAAGTTCAATTGATTAGAGGAAAACTCCAGGCTGCTCAGAGTTGATAGAAGTCTTATACAGATATTCATAGAAGGGATCTTAAGTTTGAGATTGGTGACTTTGTCTATCTTAAGATCTCTCCCATGAAGGGAGTAAAGAGATTCGGAAAAAGGAGAAAGCTCAGTCCCCGATATGTCGGTCCCTTCAAGATTCTCAATCGCTATGGCAAAGTAGCTTATGAGCTTAAACTACCTTCAGATTTAGCCGTAGTTCATCCAGTCTTCTATGTCTCTTTGCTCAAGAAGTGCATAGGTGACCCATCAGTTGTAGTCCCCATTCAGAGCTTAGATGTTCAAAATAGCCTCTCCTATGAAGAGGTATCAGTTGAAATCCTAGACTATCATACTCCTAGATTGAGGAACAAAGAAGTCCCTCTAGTCAAAGTTCTTTGGCGAAATCAGTCCGTTGAGGAAGCCACTTAGGAAGCAGAAGTAGACATGCGAACCAAGTACCCTCATCTCTTTTCTGCTAATTCAGATTACGCTCAAGGTAATGATTCTCCTTAATCCTACTCAGTTTCATGTTCAAGTTTTCATCGCAAACCTGGTATCTACTAGCATTGCGTATTCAGTTATGTGCCCATGTGTTAGTTTAGATATGTATTCATGTATCAGTTCAGTAAGATAATCATGCATCAGTCATGCATTCATGAATTCATCTCACTAGTGATGCATCGGATATGTATGTTTAGTTTGCTATATTCAGTTTAGCATTCATGTTAGTTCATAAATCATGTGCCGGTTGAGCATAATCTATATACGGGGCGTCTTATCTTTTCTTCCCTCTCAGTCAGTCTCATTCAAGGATGAATGTTCCCAAGGGGGAGATATTATAATACCCCGTAAATCCTAAGTCCAAAATTCAGCTCGTTTAGCTCTTAAAGATCTTTAAAAGATTCAACACTTAGAAAATTTTGGCAAGTATTCCAACACTTAGGCTATTTCAAGCCTCCAAACTTTAGGGATTTATTTGACGACCTTTCCAACCTTTATTTTTGGATTTTCAAGTTGTGTTGTGATTGAGGAAGTCAAGAGTACATCCCAGATAAGTTTCAGAATTTTTGGAGTAGTGTAAGGGCACATTTGGGTGCCCAAAATAGTGGAACCATACGATTAGCATGCGTCACATGCTCTATAGCATGCTCCAGAAATTTTCAGCATTTCAGGGTCAACTTCAAGCGATCATAACTTTCTATATATATTTAACTATGAGAGATTCTATATATCAATAGAAAGATCTTTGAGTCCTCTTTCCAATGCAATTGGTTTGTCCAATTTGAACATCAGAGTAAAAGGTTATGATCAATTTACTTCAGCCTATCAGACAGTCAACAGAGGGACAGCTGCAGCTTTCTCTCTTTCTTTAGGGGCATTTTGGTCATCTTCCACCCCTATATATACCCCTTAACACCGAATTAAGCCTTATTTTTAGAAAAATATACCCCTTTTCTCTAATTTCTCTCAAGAACAATAATAGGGGTTTTCAATTGAGGATCCAAATTCAAGAATTTTCTCCATCAATCTTCGTAAAATCAAGAATTAAGGTATGCGTAGTGTTCATCCATGGATTCCTTTCATCCATGGAGCTCAAGAATCAAGTTGTAAATTATGTATTATGAATACTTTGTTGTGGTAGGATTATGTTTATGTTGATGGTTGTGTATGGTTTAAGTTGGGATTTTTATGTATTTTCATGCAGCTATGTTAGTATGTAAGTTGAAATCTATGAAATTAGTTGTTTATGATATCTATATTGTTGGATGTTGATAATCAAGTTGTTGATGTTGAATGATTCCCAAGTTGGAATCTTTATGTGTTATTATGAATCTATGACACCATGTGAGTTGAAAACATGTAAAACTTGGTTGTTCACGATGTAAAATCTTATGGTTTCACCTATGCCTAAATTGTGCATTCAAGGTGTTCGACGAAATGCCTAAAATAATAATAATCATGTTTTCATGACTTAAGAATACCAAGTAACAAGTCCATGCTCTATGCTTTATGATTCTACATTAATTCTATGTTATTGATGTATTGTGGTGGTGATATGTAGTGAACATGATGTTGAAGTTAAGAAAGTACTTCCATGTTGAATGTATCCCCTCCCACATATGAAATATTGAGAACCATGTGTAGTATTGAATCCCCTACTTATGATATTGTGAATTGTGGACTCTATTCCTATGAACAAGTCAGTCATGTATGTCAAGTTCTTTCCATCGAGTCCTGGGGGTACTTGTACCAGAAAAATATAGTTGTGTGCCTAGAGCCATGTCATGTTTTCATGATATCCATAGTCAAGCCATGTTTCATAGAACTCAATCATTCATGTGACTCAGGAAAAATGCAGTAACTCAGTATTCTCAGAAATCTCATGAACTCAGTCAGTCATAAGTAGTATTCTGTCAGTCAACGGAACTCAGTAACTCAGCTTAGTATTTATGTTTAGTGTCTATTCAGATGGGAGTAGGATTCAGCACCGAGCGAACCCCAAGATGGGAATCCACACTGCTAGATTGAGGGTGAGATTCCTAGAAGCAATTCTAGCATTCCAGAACTATATAGCCAGCATAGGTTGAGACATCAACACTACTAAATTTAGAGTTGATGAGGCGGATACCCTTCGTTCTCTTATGGGGACACTGCCAAATTTGAGGGTCACTCACAACTTGTCTTTACCCGTGGCACGGTATTGGCACCCTTCTAATTAGGGTACAGATTAGACCTTGATTTATCTATTGAAGCACATTCGGGGTATGTCGGTTAGATGAATTCTTCCACAGTTACAGTTTCAGTATCAGTCTCAGTAAAAAAACTCAGATAGTTTATCATAATATCAGGACTGTCAGATACATTCAACTCAATTATAGTACAAAACTCAGCTATTTTCACTAGCATCAGACTCTCAGTTACAATCACTTATGTTGTCAATTATTAGTATCATGTTATGACAGTTTCAGTCTCGTAATCATGTATGTATTCTCACGTTCGTATTAGTCAGTTAGTACTGTTCATGTATATGAATCCTTTGCATATAGCCTACCTCACTCGTATACTCAGTACATTCAGTTGTACTGACGCATTTGTGCTATGGTGCTTTCTCTTATGTTACACCATAGGTTCAGAGGCACGAGCTTCAGAGCAGCAGTAGTTGACCAGTTCCAGCTTTCAGCATCAGTGGTGAGTCCTCATCATGCGAGGACATATTTTGGCTTCTCATTTCAGTACTCAATTTTATTTTATTATTTCATTTTAATTTTCTAGACGGACTTAGTTGGGGACATGTCCCCTTCAACTCTTTATTCAAAAAGTTAGAGGCTTTCAGATGATTACAGTATCTTCAGATTTAGACTTCAATATTTTCAATTGTTTTGGTATTGTGATACCCCTTTCAGATATTATGTTTCATTCAGTATTGAACCTTATGGCCTTACAGTATTACGTATTCTGCATTTATGCTCTATATTATGTAGTGTACAGGTATAGATATCAGTCATGGGTTAGCTTATGGTCCTTTGGGGTCATGGGCACCATGTAGTGTTTCGATTACCAGAATTAGGGCGTTACAACCAAAAATTTGATGGACCATCAAAGGGACCATCAAGTCGAGGCAAAATGTACTATTTCTGGCCCCCAGAGTTATGGATGACCTGGTGGACCATCAGTTTCCCGATGGATCATCACTTCAACCATCATATCGAGGTAGAATGTCCTAGTTTTGGCACTCGAGTGACGGATGATCTTGTGGACCGTCAGTTCCTCTGACGGACTGTCAGTTTGACCGTCACAGACTCGATCGACAATTTCTTTAACTTATTTTTTGGGGCATTTTGGTCATTTTCACCCATTTTGGTCTTGTATATATATATCCAAGTAGAGAAGAGAAGTTCATTTTTTTAATCCTTTCTCTTCCATAACCCTCTAGAAACTAGGGTTTCTTCTAAAATTCTAAATCAAATCTTCTCCAAGAAATTCAAGAATTTTCCAAAGATTTCACCAAGTTGTTCAAGAATTAAGTTCTTCAAGTCAAAGTCATCAAGAAACTTGGCTCAAAAGTGTGAAGAAGAGTTTCCAATTAAGTCTTTTCATCTTAAAATTATAATCCAAGGTATGTGGGGCTTGAACAAGAATATCCTTTCATTCTTGTGCCCAAAAAATTGATCTTTACTATTGGAATTTTATGATTTTGCAAGTGGGTTTATACCCAAATTATTTTAGCATTGATTTATGAGAATTGACCTATTAAAGGTTGATATACATGACTATTTCATTGCTCTATTTCTTAAATTGAGAATTTATGCCATGAGATGTCTATTGTTACTATGAAATGATGATTTCTAAGTGATTTAAGATAAATTTCATGGGTTGATATTTCAAGTGTTTTTAAGATATGTATCAAGCTTTAATCTTTCTTATGATAAATTGGATTATTGAGTTGGTACAATAAGTCTTGATATTTCCTCAAAGTTATTGATGTTGCCATGATTTAATAAATTGATACATTTCGATATTGAGAAAGATTGGTTTGATTTAAGTCGAGTTAGGAATCCACAAATTGATTATGATTTGATAAATGAGAAATATATTTGATTTGGTCTTCATGATAAACCCTTGTGATTTTGTGGTGGATTTCCTAACGCATTCTGAGATTGTGTCTAGGAGTAGTATTTAGCACCGAGCGGGAAATGTGGTATATCCCCAGAACTACGTGCCACCGTAGGATTGAGATTTGAGGGACAAAGAACCGAGTATGTAATCACAGAGATGAGTTTGAGGTTATACTCCCTGGCAAGTGTATAACGCTCCCGCCAATATGGGGTTCCTTCCTTAGGAGGACAAAACATTGGACTCCATGCGGATCACATGGTTTATGTCGGCTATAAGAAACTCCCAATTCCATAATAGTCTAATTTTTATTGATTTACCGAGTCACTCTAAGTCATGAGTCAAAGAGTTTGAGTTAAGTCCAATGATTTATGAGATTTATAAAGCATGTGTTATGATTGATGATTTATGGAAATTATGTTTTCAGGAAATTCAAGTGAAGAAAGTCATTATTGTCAGAATGCATGACTTTATTTTACATTTATGATATTGTTTAAAAATGTTACATACACCCCCACATACTCAGTACAATCCCAAGTACTGATTCCCATACTCTTTTATGTTCTACATTTTCTCGTGATGTAGGTTTAGGTGCTCAGTCTCAACAGCGACAATGATCTTTGAGTACCTCCATCTACTTCTTACAGTTGGTGAGTCCTTATGGTTCGAGGACCTATGTCCCTGATTTTGCCTTGTTAGTAGATGGTTGTTTCCTTTCAGCTTAGGCGAGTCAGTTGGGAATTTGTCCCAATGGCTCCTCAGTCTTTTGTAGTAGAGGTTTTGTCAGACTAAAGTACCAGTATGTACAGAACTTTCAGTATTTTGTTTGTACCGGAAAGTATTTCTTCGTATCATAGTATGTTCATGACATGATTATTCTTCCCTATTTTAGCATGATTAGTGATATAGTGAGATCTGAAAGTGATGACATGATTAGAGGGTTAGCTTGAGGCCACGTGTGACCTTAAGTACCGTGTGACATCTCGGGATAGGTTCTTGGGGCTTTACAGATATAAGAACCAAATAATTATACTAGTGATAGAAAATATATATGAATAAATGAGTGCACATAAACCCATACTAACCAATATCCGATCTGTGTGCCAAATATACCAAGTGTATAGACCTTCTCTAACTCAATAGTTTGCAAAGGTAGGACCTATGGAGACCATCCTTCTCTGGCACTATGGCTCACGAACAAAGAGACCCATTGAGGACTAGAGATATTTGTATACACTGCCTAGTCTAGAACCAGGATTTCCAATAACCATCATAGTCAATCTACTCCATCCAATATCATATATATATGTGTATGTGTGTGTGCGTGTGTGTACATATGTGTGCACAGACTCAAATTATGGGTAAAAGAGTGTAAATCTATAAAATCATTGTCTGAGATCAAATTCGGAACTAAATCGGTATAAAAACATAGAAAAGGTCAAACTATCCATCGACCGAAGTAAGTAGTGCTGGTAAAAGAGTGGAATAGTAATGGACCAGAATCAGTCTCGCTCTAGTTTCCAAAATAGTATATTTATTTTTAAAAACTCATAAATCATTAAATAAGGTGGTACGATTCCCATTGTAAAAGAATCCATTTAAAAGTAAAAAGTAGGAATAAACTTCTTTCAAGAAAGCAGTAGTAAAATCAGGGATTTGATTGGAATCGTACCACTACGTGAGCATGAATACACATAAAAATATGCATGCCATCACCAGTATCTAAACAATACAACTATAAGAGTCTACACATCCATAACTATAACCAAATCCTTTCTAAGGATAAAGTACTAATCTGACATCTAACTAGTATCATAACCACTGGTTCGGGCCAACAATATACACTTTGATAGAACATTACACCATAACGTAGAGACTAAGGTAAACACGGGCATAAAGATACTACAATGGTCTAATCGGAAAATATCACCCAAAAAATACTAAATCAAATGGTTAGTCTTATACTAAAGATTATTAACATCAATCTATGGTTTGACATGTTTATAATCAATGGTGATAGGATCCTAAGTCTATAACATGTAGTCTAACCTAAGGTTTGGGTCACATTTATACCCCAAACTCTCTAAAAGGATAAGTCAGGATATACTAGTCACAATCTCATCTTATAATCCTTATCTATCATACAATCCATGCATTATACAATCTTGTCAAGCAAAGTAGACCAAAGCCTACCTCAATGCTGAACTAAATTCTTGAATCATTCATGAATTGCTCGTCTTTTCTCCACAATTCCAAAATAATACCGCATTATCAAAATAATAATCTACACATTAATAAGAGTAAAATGATACTCATATTTCTATATAAATCTCGGATACAAAATCAAGTCAAAATGAGACTGTGGGAGCCACTAATAGAATTCCAAAGTTGAATTTATAATGAGGTTCCTCGAAGGACAAAAAAAGTTTTCTCTAAGGTTGAGCACAAATGGACTACATATCAGGGCTCAAATCAACCACTAAATATATGTAAAAAATAGGAAAATTAAGATTTAAATAGAAGAATTAGGCCGAAAACTTATGAAGGAATTAATGGAAAATTGTCACTTCATCATTTCCTACACATACCTAGCTCTAATTAATGATTTCCCAATATTTATTGAGATCCTAGGGCTAAAATAGAGGAAATGGGTGAGAAAAAATAATAAAAGTGGGGGAAGATAAGTATATTACCTCCAAGGCCATGCCCTTCACAAATTTGGTACTGAAGTATCGTGAATGCAAATGTCACGGGATGTTCCTTCATGAATGTAGGCACTGTACTGCAAATGCAAAGGCAAACGGGCCTAGTGGTTGTGAATGGGAAATTGATGGTCACAAATGCAAAGAAGAAGAAGAAGAGTTGGGTGGGGTCACCCTTCATCACAAATTTGAGAGAAGGCCCATGAATACAATGTTCAAGCTTTTGAAACTTCTTGATTGCAGACTACCCCTTGCAAGCGCGAAGGGTAAATTACTTTTACACCAATTGCTACTTATCTGTAATTTCTAAGTTAAATGGACTTCGATTGGGGTTTTGAGATTCCTTTGAAACTCCGTGCATCCAAATAAACATGCAAATAAACTATGCTACATATACCAAATTCAATATTCTGAACTCAGCAAAACAATTAAAATTTTCATCTGAAGTCTTTTTGATGAAATATGGGTTCCACACCTATGTTCCATTTTAATTAAATTCACCTAATAGCTCAAAATGAGTCCAGAAGCCTTGGGACTTTAACCAAAGGTCTCCCTAGCTGAAAATCAATATTTCTAGGTTGATGATGCTATCGGAATTTTTATTTGAGGTCATTTACTTAGCAAGATCATCTTTTAACAACAAAAGCTCCAAAATAGGGAATTGAGATTAAAATCCAAATGAACTGTAAGATAACTGAACTCACCATCCCATCAAGTCACAAATGACTTGTAACCATTGTGGGAAGGCTTGAAAATCCAAAAGTACATGAGAATCGAGAAAATGACCTAGAGGGTCATTACATATTATTATTATTTAATGTGGATATTTACTTGGCCGGGATTATCAATTTTTCCAACAAACTGATATAAGAGTCGTGGAAAATAATAGTCCACTATTTTTTCAGTACCTACATCTTACAAAAGAAAATTATGAAAAATGGTGTCTATGAGGAAAGCCATTCTTGACTCTTAAGATGTTTGGGATATTATAGACAAAAGGTATACTAACCTCGTCAATACGGAGACCTTGTTTCAAAATGAAAAAAGATATCTTATTCAAAATAAGAAAGAAAGATGAACAAGACCTCAATCTAAGCCACCAATGTTTAGGTGATGGTATGTTTGAGAAGGTGGCTGATACATCCATCTCAAAGAAAGCGTAAGAAATTTTGTAAAATTCTCTCCAAGAAATTGATAAGGTGAAGAACATAAAATCTCAAACTCTAAGGGTTGATTTGAAGTTTTCAAAATGAAAGAATTCAAATTCATTTTAGGTTTTTGTTCAAGAGTGATGGCTATTGTGAATCAAATATGAAGGTATGAGAAGGACTTAGATAATGTGTGTGTGGTAGAAAAGATCTTTTACCCTTTAACACCTAAATTTGATTATGTGGTATGTGATATTAAGGAGTTAAAAAATTTAGACCCTATTATAGTAGAGTAATTGGAAGGTTCTGTACAAGACCATGAAGAAAAAATAAAATGGAGAAAAGAAGAGCTATCAACGCAACTTCTTAAACCGTAGGCATCCTTCAAAGATTTTGGAAGTGAAAAACATCATAGATGAAATAGACAACAGCGAGACTGTGTCGGTCATAAGACCATAGAAGAGGAATGAGTTATGTTAACAAATTCAACAATAAAGATAAAAATCACCAAATATTTAAAGGTGGTTGTGGCTATGGATAACGTGGAGAAAGAGGATATGGAGCTCATCAACGTATCAATGAAACGAGGTATGAAAAATCTAAAATTGAGCGTTATAACAATCATAAATTAGGACATAACTCTTCTACATGTCATTGTAATATTAACGAGAAAGTTAACCTTATCGACAACAACAAAGAAGAAGATGACTCAATATTGTTAATTACACTCAAAGAAGATATTACAGATGATTGCACTTCATGGTATCTTGATAATGGAGCAAGCAACCATATGTATGGATACAAGGAAATGTTTGTAGGGTCAAGAAAATGATAAGAGGCAAAGTGTCTTTTAGAGATACCTCAAAGATTCAATGGAAGGAATAGGTACAATTCTAATCTTCTATAAATATAGTGGTCATAAATTGATTAACGAGGTTTACTATGTGCCAAAACTAAAAGATAATATTTTAAATTTTAGGTCAACTTCTTGAAAAATAATATGATATTCATATGAAAAATATGCATCTTTTGCTTAGATTCAAGTGACAATTTAATTGTTGGAGTTCATATGACAAAAAATAGATTGTTTTGTTAATTTACTAGAATAATCATGGTATTGGCACATGCAATTTGGGTATTTGAATTTTAAAGCACTCAAATCAATGGGAGATAAGAACGTGGTTGATGAGATTCTTTCACTTAACCATCCAAATCAATTGTGTGAAGCTTGTCTTCTTGCAAAATATGTAAGGAGGAGTTTTCTAAAAGAGATCATGTCAAGAGAAATCCATCCATTTCAGCTTATACACATTAATGTGTGTGGACCAACTGATCTTTATTGATGATTTCACTAGAAAGACTTGTGTATATTACTTGAAGCAACACTCGGAAGATTTTTTTGCTTTTAAAAACTTCAAAGCACTTGTAGAAAAAGAGAGTGGCTATGCAATAAAAAGCCTTAAAGTATGCTAGAACAGGTGAATTTACTTCAGAAAGTATTTAATGACTTTTGTCAATTTCATGAAATTCATCACCCTCGAATAGTAGCTTACTCATCCCAACAAAATAAAGTGGCTGGAATAAAAATAGAACAATTCTTAATATGGCAAGATGTATGTTAAAAGGTAAAAATCTGCCAAAAAATTTTTGTGCTGAGGCTATTTCTAGTGTAATTTATTGAGAATCAGATCTCCAACAAGAAATGTGAGAGATCAAACGCCTCAAGAAGCATAAAGCAGAAGAAAGTCAAGTGTTAAGAATTTGAGAATCTGTAGGAGCATAGCCTATGCTCATTTGCCACATCAAGGAGAGCTAAACTGGATGTCAAGTATGAATTTGTTGGTTATGACACAAGTTCAAAAGGCTACAAGTTATACTTCCCAAGCAACAACAAGTTAGTGGTGAGTTGTATTGTTGAATTTGATGAAGAAGTGGCATTGAACTAGGAAACTCAAGAAGAAAGAACATATGATTTTCTTCTATACTTTAGAGATAAAGAAGAACAAGAGATCATGACACCTACATAGAATGCAACACCACCCTCTTCACCAGCAAATGCTGCATTTTCTTCTTCTCAAGAGTTCAAGTGAAAGGTCATAGAGGATAGGAGCATCCAAGAACTTTATGATGAAACAGAAGAAGTTACTAATTTTGATTGTTTGGGTTGTCTCTTTTCTGATAGCGAACTACTGAGTTTTGATTAAACTATTACAAAAAGGTGGAGAAAAATCATAGAGGAGGAAATTCAGTCAATAGAAAAGAACAACACTTGGGAGTTAACAGCTCTTTTCAAGAATTATCGAGCAAAGAAGGATACTCATAGAAAGGTAGAGAGATACAAGAAAAGACTTGTGCTAAAGGCTGCAGGCAAAGGCATGACATTGACTATGAGGAAGTGTATGCATCTGTTATCCACATAAAGATGATTCATCTACTAATCTCTTTGGTAGCATAAATGAAATGGAAAATCTATTAATTAGATGGCAAATTAGTATTCTTGAATGGATGTCTTAAAGAGGAAGTCTATGTTGAGCAACCATGGAAAGCCATGCCCTTAAGTTCGAGATGATGAACATAGGGCTCATTTCATTATTTTCTTTAGTTTATTATTTAGTTAAATTATGAACTCCTCAAATATATATGGAAATAAATTAAAGACTCCTAAAATATATGGAAGAATATTAAATTAAAATAAATAAAAACCTACTTATGTAAGAAAACTATAATCTATAAAAAATACTGTTTCACTATTTTCCTCAATTTATTGTGTAAGTAAATTAAGGACTCTTCAAATATCTATGAAAATAAATTAAGAACTTCTAAAATATATGAAAAGAATTTTAAATTAAACTAAATAAAAATCTACTTATGTAAAAAAAACTATGATCTATAAAAGAACATAATAAAACCTATCTAGCAAGATTGACGACTCAATTTACCCATAACATTGGTTATGTTTATAGAGAAGGTTGCTTACTTGAAACTATAATTATATTTGTTTAATTCATTTTTTTAATTTTATTTACTTTTTCCATGTAGAATCTTATCCTATAAATATCTTTAGTTATTGTAGAACTTAAGAGTGTAGTGTGACTTATTTTGTTTTGGTATATTCTTTATTTTGTGTCAGCAATATGATTTCTCATGCTGGGATATGAAGTTTAGTAAAACCTAATGAAATTTGTAGCAGTTCTTTTTAAATTCTACCTACAACATAGAACCTTAAGAGCGTCAATTTGTTTATGTTTAGGTTGGTATCATTAATCATGAATAGCACATTGTTCTATTATATTTGTAAGCTGAAATTTTGTTATTGAGTCTTCGACATAATTTTGTGGTTTTCAAGTTTCGGATTTTTTTTTCTATTATGTTAATTATGAATAACAAATTACACTACTATAAATTAGATCTATGGTGACGGTTGCAAAACCGTTGCAATAGACCAAAAAATCGTTGACATAGACCTATCGCAACGGTTCTGCAACCATCTCATAGGTGGGCGTTGCAATAGGTCTATTGCAACGGTTTCTGCGATGGTTGTCTAAACCGTTGCCATAGGTAGAGCTATGGTGACAGTTTTTGACAACCGTCGCCATAGATAGACCTATTGCGATGATTATTTCTTGACTTATTAAGACGCCTATTTTTATTTATTGCAACGATCACAAACCGTTGCAGTAGATGCTATTGCAACGATTAGCAACCATTGCAATAGATGTTATTGCGACGTATTTGTTGTTCTGTTGCAACGCTTTTTGACTACCTACTACAACTATTTCATTACTTATTGGAACACCTATTTTCATCTATTGCAATAGTTCATAACCGTTGCAATATATTGTATTGCAACAACATTAAACCGTTGCAATAGCATCTACTATGATGCTTTTGTTATTTTGTTTCAACGCTTTTTGACTACCTATTGTTATTCTATGCTAACACAATATGTATACATCACAAAACAAAATCATTCATTAATAATATAAATCATTCATTAATGATCCGAATGATTAGTTAAGTTTTTACATACTAGCAAGTTCAAGTCACAATAAGTTTCCAAAAATTCAACAGAAAACTATTGATATTAGAGCATTTATCCATAACTCAAAAATCTTCTCAAGTAAGGTCAATGTCGTCATCATTTTCTTCATCTCTTTTTTTATTTTGGACACCTATAAAAAGAGAACAAATAATATAAATTAGCACTTAAAAGACAACATAAAAAGGATTATTCCACAACAAAATAAGTACGTAAACCACATATAAGTTAGCTAGTGAAGAGGTAAATCAACCAATCATGGTTATAAAAAAATACAAACATCCAAATGTGAGATGATAAAAATTAAAGAACAATTGAAATTGCCAAAAGAGAAAACTACAGCTTCACATTTATATAGGTCTAACATATGTGATCCAGTTAGCACGCAGCTCCACATTTCAAAAGAGAAACACATTCCAAGATGAAAAAACTTGATTAATCTCTATTCTAACAATTAAATGTCCTATAATGCTGAAGCAACAGCACTTCCAAAACCACAATACTATTTTTGAGTTTCATTTGTCATAATACGGATTTGGTAACGTAGTTTTTTCCATGATTAGATAACATAGCCAGTATCTAGATTTAGCAACAATATCTGGTATGCAGAGTATGCCTTGTGGGGAACTTGCTGATTACTTAAGAGAAAAGATAGGTTGTTATATAGTTAATTATATCCACGAATGAGGATAATGAGGAATTATATAAAAAATAGTTAGAGAATTACCTTTCTCAGTTATAAGAGCAAGTATAGTTTCTGCCACATCCTCCAGAACACTACAAAAATGTTTGACATATAATTTTAGTAGAACTTTTAGATTCAGTTGCATAGTCTACACAAGAAACTAAAGAATACCTGCCACCACTCCATCAATCTCACAGGCCATTTGAGAATATGATGTTACTCCTGAAAGCTTTTAGCGCACTATTGAATGCCTCTAACACAAGAAAGAAAGAGCAAATAACTCAAACTAGGGAACTAAAAATAACAAATATTTTTTTGAAAACAATAATGAGTACCGCTAGATTAAACCTAATTTCCAGGTTGGATTGCAGGTCCCTCAATGATGAGAGGGGGGAATACTCTTAGTACTATGCCATGAGGCACCAATAAGGCATCCAAACCAACAGAAGCTGAAAATAATAAACAAAAACACTTGATGCAATAAAAGACAGTAAGAGAACTTATCGTCTTTGACATCTTTCAACTGATAGTAATGAGGTTCTATTTCTACAAGCCATTCAGGTTTAAGTTCAGGTTTCAAATGTATTGTCTATAATCATGTTAGGGAGAGACTTGTAATCAAACACTGCTTACCAACTGAGATTCTTCCACTGAGTCCTGTCCATATAGCTGTCCATTCTCCACATTGGTATGCAAGATCATCAGCATGATTTCCAACAACGAGGATTTTTTTTTGCGGTCTTATCTAGAGAAAGAAATGGTTTCTTTAGATCTTTCCCATTTTTCAACAAAACCAATAATTTGCGACCTGCTTCATGTGATAGGTCTCTATGTGCCTAAATAATGTGAAAAAATTAACCAGACTTAAAAAAGATCCAAGAGAGTGAAATCAAGAATCACTATTGTGCTAATGTAAGACAATATATAGCCAACTGCTGTTTAGATTCCATATAAAAAACAACTCTAGAAGAGTACAATGGAAAACTTCAGCAATTGAATAGAACAAATACTGTTCATATGTAATCTCATTAAAACTTGAGCATTTAGGGAAGAGTATGATAGACAAGGTTCAGAAGGCATTTTCAAAACCAGCAGTGACTTTCTATCTATAAAGATGAGGTTGGGAGGCTATTAATCTATTTTAAGAGTGAGTTTCTTCTAAGAAGTGGTTCTTGCCTACTCATGTTATGCATTTGTTCTCCAATATGAGATGATGTTGTACTCTTATAAATGTAGAGAAAGTAGTGTTAGACTCAAAAACATCTAAATAGTCCCAATAGGCAACAGAAAGATGTAAGAATACCTTGCAACCAACCAAATCTATTAATGATCTATCTGTAAGTGAATGTTCAAATAATCCAATAACAAATTTAACTCTCAAGATTCTTTCAACATCATTATCTATCCTGGTCATCAGTATCTCCCCTGATTGCACCAGTGATAGCAGCTCCGTAAAAAATAATTCATACCTAAATGGCACCATGACATGCAGGTATTCATAAAATACAAACGGATGGTGTGAATTAGGCTAAAAAGATGCTTTTTTTGACTTCCAACTCAAGGTTTTGGCGATACCATTGGCTGGTTGAGACGGTCAAACAACATCAATAACATAACTTTCATCATGGTATGAAAGTAGAATCAACTCTCAGAGATTGGACTTGGGGTTGGGATTTGGGGGGTTTAAGATATGGATTGCTTTCGAAAAAGCCAATATATCATAAGATGTTGGTGAGGGGAAAATCAAGTTGTTGTTGTTAAGGGTACAGGTAAACAGAGGACCAATATTACAAAGATTGTCTGGTTGAGCGACAGCTTTGTACAGTAAGGGAAGGGTTGCATATAGCAGGAGTGAATGACCTTCACTTATTAGCTGGATTTTACTCAACGCATCAAAAGTCTTATGTGCAAGGTCAAAAAGTGGTTAGCACTCAGGTGTTTTAATGTAGACACCTTAATCTAAAGAAGCATACATCTGAGAATCTTCATCTACCTTCATACGACATACTACCAATCTAAGGTAACACTAATAAACTATCTCATCGAGTCCTAACAAACTTATCATGTTGCTTTTTCCTTGAACCTAAATTCATGTAGAAAGCAAATAAATTTCAGTGATAGCATTTTGAGATTAAAAAATAGTTTGTACCTTGAAAACAGTAAAAAATGTTTGTTTTTTTTTCATACGAAAGCTCTTAACTTTCTCAAAATCCACCAAATCAAAATATATATCTTTCCCAATCTGTCATCATATGTCTTCATCATGAGTAACCTAATCAAGTCATGCAATAATTAAAAGGTAACTCGACCAACAGAAGTTTGTCCTAAATCATTAGATGAACAGGACCACACTCCCATATCAAAACAACTATCTTCAAAGAGAGATTTTAACTGACAGTTCATAAGTACTCACCAATTTTCAGAGTCAAACATCAAGATATATACATCCACAATTTTAGAATGTGCTTCTGTGAGAAATTGAGAAAAAGAAATAAGACTACTACAAATTCCTTCAGAACAATCATTTCATATCCCAAAGCTAGTCTATAAAACTATAGACAATTCAATAAGGAAAAAGTTAACTTCAGTAAAATTTATTGCCCAATTCAATATAAAAAAATAAAAAAGGTAAACAGACAAGATAAGGCTTCATCAGTTTAAGATCTATGAGAAAACATCTGCAGTGTGGAAAAGTACTTTGATTACTCATTTCATACTTTTCTTGTAGTTCTACTCTTTTTTTTTTGTAAGAACAGACAACAATGGAAAGGGGTGTAGGACTAGCACTATATATCAAGCATAAATTCAACGACATAGTGTACCTGTAAGTTCAAAATGACACTAAAATGCTTACCAGATCTTACGTCTTCCCCAACTTGACCTCTATTGTTCAACTGTCTTCTGATTATTGAATAGATGAGCACCGACCAATAAATGTGGAACATAAGTAAGGTCAAGAGCATTGTGTTGAAGAAGTAGTATAACATTGTATCATATGCCTCTGACAACTTCAAGACCTCACATAGATAATAGCTGGAAAGTGAAACACATCGAACTAATTAGGAGAAACGAGAAAAAGGGAACAATATCATGAGTAGAAAATCTGGTAAGTCCCAACCTTGAGGATCGTATGACCCAAAATAGAAAGAAAAATAGCCTAAGTACAAGCCAAGAGACAGCAAAACAACCAAACAATATGCTAGCTCCAACCTCCTTCCACGAATATTTAAAAAGTTTGGCATCCTCCATAAAGACATCACTTGCATCATGTAATGCAAGAATTGCAATCCCTATTCGAAAGAAGTTACACATTTCAAAACACATCAAATTAATACATAAACTTCAACAGATTAAAACTGCTCCATTCTTCTAATATGCGGGCAGCAATAGGAATATTTTGCATTTGCTAATTTATTTCCTCGAGTGTTAGCGAAATAACACTGGGTTAGAGACTTTTCCATAATTCTAAGTAGTCTAACAAGGTTTTTAATAGATAATCTCTATCATTTAAACTCTTATGCACCAAAAAATAGTAGGTTTTTTTATATATGAATATGCAAATTAATATTATCACCATTATTGGCATCTAACTGTTCTTCCTTTGGCAATAAATGTTCAGTTGTCCACTTCTGTTCTACTATTTTTACTCTTGAAACAGGTCTTCAAAGTTTAAAATCTACTTAGACCAAGCATCCCTTACCCACCATCAATTGAAAATGAAAAGAAAAGTTATCTCTCAAAATATGTCAAAGAATGTTTGAGCTCTGTGGTTAAGTGCATATAAAAATTCCAAGCACATATAAAATTCCTAATTGTATTGCACCCACCATAAGCATAGAGACCATAAAAGTGTTATTAACATCATACATAAATCATGTCCCTGTTTTCATAACAAGAAAGGGTATACATACACAAATAAAAAAAAGACAATGAAAGGAGGAAAGTGATAACTAAAAAACCAAAGGTTAGCTACTGGTAAATTAAACTTTACCTTGAAATATATGAGAATGAAATCAGAATAACTGTGACTATGTGATGAGTCATCATTACAGCAAAGTCTTTCCGTTGCATTTCCTAAACAAGGAAAGCAGCAATGGAATAGAGGTAGAACCCACATTGACACATATAGATAAGTTTAATTCCAGCCTTGAAATGAGAAATGAACATAAGAAGTTAGATCTATCAATGCCCATGTGAATATTTTATTAAGTATCCTTATAGCTGCAAGCACCGGTTGCAGGTTCCTTCTATCATCCGGGTTACCCCGCTAAGATACGGGTTCGACTTCTTTGATGCCCAAATTTGCTCAGAATGAAAGAAAGAAATCATCATAGCATTAGAATTTTTGCTAGAATTATTACTAGTAAAATTGATTCTCAGTTTGAATGTGAGAATTTTGGAGAGAACAATTAAACAATTTAAGGGGTCATTTGGTTGAGTTTAATTGAAAAAGGGTTGTTGAATTTATTTATACTTTCACAGTAGAAACTAAAATCACAGGCATTGCAGAGAGGAGTAACAACCCTTTCAAATTTCTCCTTTACTCTCCACAACCATCATTCTTAATCTCTGAGTTTTTTTCATTTTAGGGAAAATTCTCGTGTGTTTTTTAACCTGCCAATTCCCCAGCTGCATATGTGAAAAATCAAATATTGAGGCTCAGATCTGTAATGCTTACAATACAGCAAGAGAGACCGGATCACCGTAATGGATGCAAACACCGGTTGCAAGCTCACCTGCTATCTGGGTTGTCCCGCCAAGATACAGATTTAATCGCTCTCCTACACTAACGAATTACTCAAAGAAGAAAAGAAAAAAATCATTATCACTGCCTCAGAATTTTTGCTGTAATTATAATTACAACTACTACTACTAATTCTCACATTGGGGTTGAGAGTTTGGAGAAAATAACCAAAGATTGATAGACATTTCATTGAGTTTTTAACTAAAAAGGGGCTATTGAATTATTCTTTTTCCATAGAAAAAACTGAAATCACATCTACTCTCCGCAATCCTCATTCTTTTTTACTTTTTGAGCTAAGATTTTTTCCTTTTATGGGAAATTCTTGTATTTTTCAACCTACAAATATTTTAGTTGCAATAAAAACAACAACTAAAGTAAATCATTTCTACCTTGTGGAGATAAAGAAGCAATTTTCAATAGACCTTTAGCAAATTGTGGCCTAAGTTGCTCGGCCTCTCAAAAATATTGCCTGACTTGCCTCCCTCGTGTCGAATCGTCCAAAAATGGACTACTTTTGGAGGATTCTATGTGCACCCATCAACATTCTCAAAGAGTCCGAGCAACTTAGAAGAATAAACTAATCTTAAAATCAATTAGAAGAATAAACTAACCTTAAAATCAATAAATTAGAAGAAAGCCCCAAATTTTGGAGTATTCTAATCCGAACTACTTTTGGAGGATTCTATGCGCTTAGGTTAGCCAGTCAAAATCATCAATTAGAAGAATAAAATAATATTAAAATCAACAAATTAGAATAAAGCCCCAAAAATGAACTACTTTTGAACGATTCTAGTTCGAACTACTTTTGGAGGATTTTATGTGTTGAGATTATCCAGGAAACCTAGATCAAAATTATCAATTAGAAGAATAAACTAACCTTAAAATAAACAAATTAGAAGAAAGCCCCAAATTTTCTCAGAACTTGAAGTGGTGGTCAGAGCAGTGGTGCCTCTTTATAACCTTAATGACTAAAATATGACAACAGGAAATAGAAGGATGCTTTCACAGCTGAGATTAGATGGATGGAAATGGATGTTGTGGCTGAAATATGGTGTGGAATAGGATGGAGATGGATTTGGGGTGAAAGTGAACTCAGACCCGTGGCTGATATCGGACACACATGTAACACCCCACATTTTACATGTACTAGTAATGTTCACATAAAATGACATACGACTTGATTTAATTACTACCAAAATTTTTCAAGTGTTCAAGTGTTGGATTGGGGCACTATATGGAAATCTATTTAGAGACTGTGGCCTTAAACGGAGAAAATCATTGACATGCTTATGGAACTTAGGAAGCTAGCAGGTGAGTCACCTGTGTGCTTAGCTTAAAAATTATATATCATGAGGGAGAAGAATTCATTCATAAGTGAACTCACTTGAAGTCTAGACATTAGTAAAAAGAAAGGGGAACGAAGACAAGGCTTAACGCCGAAACTTTTCAAGTCTTGTGACAAACGAAGCCCAAGTTAGGGAGGCTATTTAAGCCAATGGTTTAACATTATATTGGGCCAAGATGTTCAGCCCAAAATTTTTATATAATAGGCCCAACTACATTCATTCACTACTAACAAGATTGGGCCCAAACAAAGTGCAAGAAAGATTAAGGAAATGGGCCACTAAAGCCCATTGATTTAGAGGTCCAAAAGGCCCAAGTGAAAGGGGAAAATTAGTCATTGAACAATTTGAGTTAATCAGCTGCAAATATAAGGAGAAAGTCGGTCTAAAGTCTCCTTAAAAAGGGACCAAAACCGAGCTCCCTAGGTTAATCAATAAAAGACCAAAAAAAATTTCAGCTGTTCTCTCTTAGTTTCTCTTGGCATTTCTTCACCTTGGAAGGCAACCAAAGGCTACTTTTTGAGTTCTTGAATTAGAACTACACCTTGGGAGTTAAGGTATGTAAAAATAACCATATATTTGATATGAATTTTCCATGGAAAACAAGATAAGTTGGCTGGTTCACTGTGCAGGAATTTCTGGACAGCTTGTGTCCTGAAAGTTGTTGTTTGGTTTTCTTGGCTTTGGAACGATTCTTACCCTGATTTTTGACTTTAATATGATATAAAGTTGAGGTTATTAACATGTTATAGTGTGTATATGGTTGCCAAGGTTGCTGGACTGTTTTGCTAGTTCTTTGGAAACAAGTATCCTTATATGATCTTATGTGCTTCCAAAATGGTATTGGACTGTTTTGTTGAGGGGGCTGTTGTTTCACGTTTCCCCCTACATTTTGAGCTATTTTGTGACTATGTTAAGATTTATTTGATGTATATATATGTTGGGAGCATCTGGTTCAAAGTTGACACAAGTATGAGTTGTTAACGATGAAATGTAGGGAGACGACGAGATGTTGTGCTTCTTAATTGAGCGTTTAGTAAAATGGTTATGTGTTGTAGTTATGGACTGTTACCAGCATGTTATAGAGCTAATATAGGCTGTATACATCATGTATATGATAATGTATGCTGGTTGAATACAGTTAGAATTGAGAAAGTCGGAATAACACCATTGAGTTGATGGTTATACGTTTGTTGCCAAAGTGTTGTGTCTTGTGAGATTGGGCTGTCCAGATGCATTGATTAGCTGCTAATACTAGCTTTAAAACATGATATTGTAGATAAATAGTTGGAAGAAAAGAAGTCATTTCGACGTCAAAACAAGTTGACATGTCGAGGTATGTAAGGCTATTCGATCTCTTATTATTTGGCATGGAATCCAAAGTCTTCATTGGCACATAGAGATCTTTACAAACTTCGACATAACCACTCCACTCTTTAACATGTACTTGTGTGTCCAGATTCGAGCATTGTCACTGCTGCATACATACATTGGGTACCATGACATATGAGTCTTCTTTTTAGCTAAATAAAGTTCATACGTTGTTTATGTCCTACATGTTTCACTAATTGTACAACCCACTCTTTTCATTATGATATGATGTTACATGGACACATACTTGTCATTTGTCATGCTTATAGTCTTATAGCTCAAATGTTACGACCACCAAAGATTCATCTCAAAAGTAATAAGAAGATTTATGTCTACAGTTGCTTCTGATGGGTGGTATCCCAGAGGTGAAAGAATCACCTAGCATGGGTCAATCCCAGTATTGCAGGGGGTATCCCAGGGGTGAAAGGAAAGCCTAGCATGGGTCGATCCTGATATAGATTTACCACTGATCAGCTGGTCATCTGTATTACATGCTGTGCACAGATTATACAAGTAATAAGAGTAAAGTAACATAATTGTTATAAGATACATGACTCCACAATATTCATAAAGGTGGTCTTTTACCCTACATTTATCTCATATATAGTACATGTTGCCTTACATATTCAGTACATTATTTCGTACTGACGTCCCTCTTGGGGGACCTGCATTCCATGCTGCAGGTACAGAAGCTAATAAACCTCCCTAGTAAGAGTACAAGATATCAACCGCAGTCACTGAGCTCTAGGTTGCTTCGGGGCTTTGAGTCTTATCATATCTTTTTGCATTATATAGTATCTTATCATGAGGCGGGGCCTGTCCCGACCCTTATAAGATAATGTTTCTTGTCTAGAGGCGTTGTAGACTACGTTAAGTATAGTATGGTCATGTATCGTATCGTAGACATTGTGGCTCCAACGGCCTAGTCATATGATATCTTTTGACTTGCTAGTCCTATTTATCTTTTGAGGGCATGTTTAGTATGAAAGGAACTTATAATGTTCATAGGTAATATATTGCTACAGGTTGGTTCTCCCGAGCCTTACCGGCAACGGGTGCCAGTCCGCCTTAATAGGATTTGGGGCGTGACAACACAGTGAGGTCGGAGCTTGAAATAATAGTGGCGGTCGGAGCTGAATATCAGTGGCGGTCGGAGAAGCTTTGCTTTGTGGTGGCAGATATCAAACACACAGTGGGTTTTTTTGGCGGACATAAGTGTATATATATACCATCAAATAGGTTTATTACAACAACAAAAAACTGCAACGGTTGGAACCGTTGCAATAGGCTATCTATAGCAACGCTTTTCCAACTGTTGCTAAAACTTTCGTTGCGATAGGGGTATTTTATGATAGTGTTATTTTTCTATATTTGCACGTTTAAATTTTGTTTTTGAATCTCTGACATAACTTTGTGATTTTTGGGTTTTAGATTCCTTTTCTATTATTTTGATCTTATTGATCATGAATAACAAATCATTATTTTATGTTTGTAAGTATATATTTTGAGATTTATATCGTACGTCTTAATTATTCATGCTAATATTATCATCTTCGTCACTTTTCTATATGCACTTTTATTCTTTTGTATCATAGATATTAATTTATTATCATCTTGATAACTGATAACTTGAAGTTTCATTCGGAAACTTGAAAGATCAAGGTCTCTAGATAGGTGGTTGTTGTTGCTTGATGGAATTGGTCAACCACTTGAGCTTCTAGAGTTAAGATCTTCTCTTTTCATATTAATTTCTTTTTAGTGCTATATACCGTAAGTTTTGGGTTCTCTATTATTTCAACAACTAACTTGATAGTGTATAAAATGTGAGGGGTATAGAATGGATAGATTTTCAATATTATTGTTACAGTAAGACGTCATCCTACACTAGAATAACAAAATCATAAAAGGTATAGTATTTCTATTTGTTTTATATATATTTAACTTTAACAACTTGTCATAAGTAAAATGAAATATTACGTTTTTTACGAGTGATGTAATACTCTAGTGCAATGCATATACACTAACTAGTTATTGCTAAATATAGAAATGTTTTAGACTAACTAAAAAGGAATTGTGTATGTATAAATTGAAACAAAGGATGTATTATTTTTAGGAAAAAGGGTCAAATTAGCTTCACTAAATTAGTTAATTTTATTTTTCGTTAATCCATCTAGCTAATATTATCCTCATCATTATGAGAAGTATCAGATTTATCCCTTAATGAACGTTTTACCCCTAATCTGGTCAAATTTATCCACTTTAAATCTTAATCTACATCTATATCTATATTTATAATCTATAATCTATATCTATAATATATTAAAAGTATGAAGGGCCTTAGAAATGTTGTTTGAACTTTTTGCCTTTCAGTAAAAGTCTTTACTTTAGACAAAATTGTCTTTTCACTATTTTTTTCCTAGTATTTAAGAGTTAAAAATTAATTAAATATATATAATAAAACCTTTCTTTATTAGAAGTCATCAGAATTAATGACAACTAATACTATTTCAATTAGTTTAAGAATTCTAAATCAACTAAATCTAATTTGAAGAACATTTGAAAAATTTAGAAATAAATATAAAGGTTAGAATAAGAAAAAATTGTATAATTTATTAAATTAAACTATGTTATATTTAGTTTTAGGAAGAACTTAAGGACTACGATTTGCTTAACAATTTAATCAATATAACTTACAATTTTGTGTCTCTTTATTTCAGCTTAGATCAAAATTCTTAAACAGCTAACGTAGAGGGGAGAAAAAATATGTTTAGACCAATATTCTTTAAAAATTCTCGTAGGGAGAGAAAAATACTATTGTAGGTGAGAGAAAAAATAGGTTTACAATTATTTTATTAATTAAAATCTCGATAGTATCTATGGTTGAAGAATATATTTGCTTATAATTTAAGGTAAATTTTCTATATTTATATTTAGGCGACATTGATGTTTTATTATATTTCTCTCGCTACGGTTCACGAAAGAAGAGATTATTGGCGAAAGGTCATGTCTCAAAAATTCTAATTTATGATTGGTAACTCAATTCACTCTATGTTAAAATTTGTACAACAAGAACAATTCTCAAAGTGAAAGAAATTACAGTAGTAATATTTTCACATGTCTAGATTATATAAACAATAGAGACAATGCTAAAAAAATTGTATGTTAAATCTTATGTAACAAAGAAATGATTGTGATAAAAGATTTAAAATGAATGTAAGATAAGCAATTCCTGAGACAATAATTAAGTAGGTCCTAACTTCACAAAATTAAATACAATGGGAGTGGAAGTTCATGTCTCAAAAATTCTAACTTATGATTGATAACTCAATTCATTCTACGTTGAAATTTGTACAAAAAGAATAATTCTCAATATTAATAAAGTTATAATTTTATTCATGTTGCGCAGATTGAATAAAAGCTTGAGGGAATTTAGTAGAAAGTGAAAGAGATTACAGTAGTAATATTTTCACTTGTCTAGATTATATAAACAATAGAGATAATGCTAAAAAATTGTATGATAAGCAATTCATGAGAGAATACTTAAGTAGGTCATAACATCACAAAATTAACTACAATGGGAGTGATCCTTTTTACAAAGATACTTTATATTTATACATATGTATATATATCCATATATATATATATATATACATATATATGTATACATATATATGTATACATATATATGTATACATATATATGTATATATGTATATATACATATATATATACATATATACACACACATATATTGTAATGTCCAGTACTCTTTCTAGTGCAATTCAGCTCATAATGTATGCATAAGAGGCCTAAGACCTCAAAATTTAGCTAAGTGTTCAAGACTTAGTCCCATTTTTTACCTCTAAACTTTGATGATTTTATTTTCGATCTTCCCAACCTTGAAAAGTTGCTTCCAAAGTTAATTCAAGGTCAGGGTTGTCTATATTTCTTTTCGGGTGAATTTTAGAATTTTTGAATGATGTTTGAGTCATGTTTGACTGGATAAAATAGTGGACCAACATGATATGTCCGCGTCGCGTTGGCTACCACATTGGCAACAGCAATATGGCGCGTCGCTTACCGCATCGGGTTGAGCGACGCGGTCCATCGCCAATCGCGTCACTAGGCACGTTTTAGTTTAATTAATTTTGAGTTCAGGAGGGTATTTCAGTCTTTTCCCCTCACTTTAACACGAGAATTGTGTTCCAAAAGAGCATTTTTGTGTCATATTTCATATTGCACTAAAACAATAAAAACATTCTCTCTCAAGAACAAACCCTAGCTCCTTCAACCTTCAAGATCAATTCTAAAAAAATCTACCAAGATCTTCTGAGAATTTTTCAATTTAGGTATGTTAAATGTTTATCAATGGGTCCTTTTCACCCATGGAGTCCAAAAACCTATTTTCAAGTTTTAAAGTTATGATTTTTACAAGTTCCCATGAATTGTAGCCATGAATTTCCATGAATCTTGATTTTATATCATGTTTACATGCAATTATTGTTGTTATTAAATCCTACACGTTTTGAATGGTGCTTGTTCGCTGATTTAAGCCTTAATTGATGATTTTAGTGTTGAAATCATGCTATCTTTGCATGTTATGACTATTCCTATGCCTAAGTTCATGAATTTCAAGTGTTTGATGAAATGCCTAAGAGATGAATTTTGAGTAAGGACTATCTATTATTCCTTTAAAGTTTTGGTATGCTTTTGTTGTTAATGTTATCGAGTCCAGAGGGTTATGTATACTCGAAAACTTAGTCGTTACTTAGTTTTCAGTATTTTTCAGAATGGTTTTGGATATAATAGAGTATTATCAGTTCAGTCAGTACCCCATGTGAGTAAGCTCAATTCAGTCCAGTAATTAGAGTCAGTTCAGTTGGGAGCAAGATTTAGCACTGAGATAGCCTAGGGATGGGGGTTCACCTGTCAGTTGAGGGCGTGACCTTTAGTAGTAGTCCCTAAATTCCAAAACTACGCAGCCAACATAGGTTGAGATATTAACCTGCCAGTTGAGGGTTGACTTATATCTCACTAGAGCACCTTCTAGTAGAGGGTGGCTCTTTTGTCCTTCAGGACTTCACTTTAGTGGATCCACATAGTCAGTGTTAGTACCCATGGCATGGACTGACACCCTTCCAACTAGGGTCACAGGTTGATCCCCAATTATCTCATATTGGGGCATGTCGGTTAGATAATAGCTCCTACAGTCTCAGTCCAACAATCAATTCAGAGTTTAGTTTTCAGGCTTGTTTGACCATGGCCTACAGTTATTAGTTGTTCAGTATCAATATTTACATTTACTTATTATCCCAGTATCATGTTATATGCTTGGTCATGCATTCTCATATTTTACAGCTTCCTTGCATACTATACATTAGTATCTCATGCTATTTATTCAATCAGTTATTATTCATGCATATGAGCCATGTATATCAGCCTAACCTCATTTATCACGCTAGTATATTTAAAGTACTAAATTCATACTCATTTTTTGCGCTATGATGTCTCATATCATAGGTTCAGATGCTTAGGTTCCCGACCGTACTTAGATACTTCAGCATATCAGCAGTGGTAGTAGTAGTGAGTCCTCATACTTCGAGGACCGATTATGTTTATTTCGGTATTTTAGTTTTAGCATCTAGTTGAAGTTAGTTGGGAACTTGTCCCATTAACTCCATGGTCGTTCAGTTAGAGGCTTTCAAATACTTTCAGACAATTAGTCAGTTATTAATTGTTATTGATAGTCTTTTTAGTATTATTTTTCAGACAGTTGTTTTCAGGCTCATTATCTTGGAGATTGTTTTAATAATTTAAAACCTTATGGCATTTTCCATTTTAGTTCCGCACATGTCTTTGTTATTTTATTCTGTACTCATAGCAGGTACTAGCTCATGGGTTAGCTTGTGGTCTTTCAGGACTATAAGCAGTGTGTGGCGCCCAGCGTGTACTCTTCGGGCATTACAAACTTAGAATCAAAGACTAAGGGTTTAAAGTGTCTTAGGGAGTCTGAAAGCCACATCAAGTAGAGTCTTGTGCATATGTGTGAAGTGTGACAAACTTATGGATAAGAGGCTATAAGATGTTTTAGAAAAAGTTTCCCTTTTTTCAATGTTCATGTCATGCGATTGAGCATGATCTCAATTTAAACTCTCTTTCTAATCCAATTTCCTTTCCATTTACAGAACATGCCTCCCAAAAAGACTAACGAAAGGAGAAATAGAAATCATCCCGCACCTCTACCTGTTCAGGAAGATCCCCTGAATGGGTATGTTTCCTATACCAAATTTAGAGTGGCATTTACTACTTTAGCTCACTCAATAGAAGGTCAAAATAATCAATCGACTACTGTCCCAAAATACTACTGTAGCTAGGATTCATGACTTCACCTAAATGAACCCTCCTCTATTTTTGGGATCTAAGATGGTGAGGGTCCGCAAGAGTTCCTCGACATGGTTCAGAAGGTAACTAATTATGGGTGTTACTTTTAGTGAGAGTGCAGGGTGGGTGCTTACCAATTGCAGGATATTGCTCATACCTAGTATAAGTAGTGAAAGAGAGATAGAGGGACAGGTGCAGGGCCTGTTTAATGGGAGGAGTTTGCTACAACTTTTTTAGATAAGTTTTTTCCCTTGGAGTTAAGGGAAGATAAGGTGAAGGATTTTATTAATTTGAGGTAGGGAAACATGAGTGTGAGGAAGTATTCTCTTAAGTTTACTCAACTAGCCAGGTATGCTCCTAATGTTGTGTCTGATGACAGGTCTAGGATGAGTAAGTTTATCTTGGGTGTGGATGATGGCGTAGTCAGGGAGTGTAGGACTATGATTTTGATTAAGGAGATGGACTTGTCTAGGTTGATGGTTCGTGCTTAATAGATTGAGGAGCCGAAGTGTAAGGAGAAAGAGATAGAGAATAAGAGGGCCAGAAAAGATAGCTTCAGTTTTGCTCAGCCGAGGTTGGAAGGTGGTAAACATCCTCAATTCCATTAGAAATCTTTATCCCAAGCTCTATCCTCAGCTAGTACGCTTGTACCAAAGTTCAAAAATAATAACCGCGATAGGGTGCCAGGTTTTAACGCTCAAGGTAGTGTAAACAGTGGTCGTATAAATCCCCTTTATCAGAAATATGGTTGAAACCATATGGGTATGTGTAGAGCCATCAGTGATGTATGATTTGGGTTTGGCAAGCTAGGCAACAAGATCAGGGATTGCCCATAAAATTGTCAGCAGGGTCAATCTAGTCATTCTTGTGTTCCATTCTGTCGCCCGACTCAGCAGGGTATCCCTTCTAGTGCCACCAGTAGGCAGTGTCCAAATAGATTATATATACTTCAGTCCCGATAGGATCAGGAAAATTCTCCTGATGTGGTTACTGATATGTTATAGGCCTTTTATTTATATGTTTATGCTTTGTTAGATCCCATAGCTTCTCTTTCTTTTATAACCCCTTACATAGCTATTAAATTCGGCATCAGTCCTGAGAATTTAGCAGAAATCTTCTCATTGTCTACCCCAGTAGGTGTTTCTATTATAGCCAAGCATATATACAGGAACTGCCCGATCATATTATCCCAGAAAGTCACTTCAGTTGATCTTATGGAGATAGAGATAACTGATTTTGATGTCATTATCGGCATGGATTAGCTCAACTCATGCTATGCTTCAGTTGATTGTAGAAAAAGAGTTGTTCATTTTTAGTTTCTAAATGAACCAGTCCTATAATGGAGGGGTAGTACTTCAGCACTTAGGGGTCAGCTTGTTTCGTACCTTAAAGCGAGAAAAATGATATTCAAGGGGTGTGTCTGCCATCTTGTTCCAGTCAAAGACTCTAGTTTTGAGACTCCCAATCTTGAGTTAGTTCTAGTAATAAGAGAATTGCTAGATATGTTCCCTGGAGACCTTCTCGAGATTCCTCCCAAAAGGAAAATTGACTTTGGAATAGATCTCCTTTCAAATACCCAACCTATCTCTATTTTGCCTATAGAATAGATCTAGCAGAGCTTAGGGAGTTAAAAGAATAGTTGAAAGATCTCTTAGATAAGGGATTCATCAGGCCTAGTAGTTCCCTAGAGGGCGCTCCTGTCCTTTTCATGCGAAAGAAAGATGATTCTCTTCGTATATGCATTGATTATCGTCAGTTAAACAAAGTCACAGTTAAGAATAAGTACCCGCTCTCAAAGATCGATAGCTTGTTCGACCAACTTCATGGTGCCAGTTACTTCTCTAAGATAGACCTCAGGTCCGGCTATCATTAGCTTAGAGTCAGAGAATGTGACATTCCAAAAATAGCTTTCAAAACTCGATATGGTCACTTCGAATTTCTAGTTATGTCTTTTGGTCTTACAAATGCCCTAGCCGCTTTCATGGACTTGATGAACAGCGTATTCAAATAGTACCTGAACATGTTCGTTATAGTCTCCATTAATGATATTTTTGTCTATTCCCATAATGAAATTGATCTTGCAGACCACCCAATAATAGTATTGCAGATGCTTAGAGCCCATCAGTTATTTGCCAAATTTAGTAAGTGCGAATTTTGGCTAAGGTCAGTATCTTTCCTTGGCCATATTATTTCTATTGATGGCATTATGATTGACCCTTAAAATACCGAAGTAGTGAGGAACTGGCCCAGACCCATTATTCCAATAGATATCAGGAGTTTTTTCGGTTTGGCTTGCTATTATAGACGGTTTGTTGAAGGGGTTTCATCTATTGTTTCTCTATGTCTATATTGAATCAGAAAAAAGTCAAGTTTTAGTGGTCAGATTCATACAAGAAGAGTTTTCAGGTGTTGAAGACTCGAATCACCTCAGCCCCAGTTTTGACTTTGCTTGATGGTTCAAATGGGTTTGTGGTTTACTGCAATGCTTTGGAAGTGGATTTGGGTTGTGTATTGATGTAGAGAAGTAAGGTCATAGCCTATGCCTCTAGACAGCTTAAACCCCATGAGGAGAATTTTCCTATCTATGACCTTGAGTTAGCAGTCGTGGTGTTTACCTTAAAAATTTAGAGGCATTATCTGTATGGAGTGCATGTTGATGTGTTCATGGATCACAAGAGTTTACAATATGTTTTTTCAGAGAGAGAGTTAAATCTTCATTAGAGAATGTGGTTAGAATTGTTGAAAGATTATGATATGAGTATTTTGTATCATATGGGAAAGGCCAATGTAGTGGCAGATGTCCTTAGTAGATTGTCTATGGGTAGTGTTGTACATGTTGAGAATGATAAGAAAAATTTGGTTCAGGAGGTTCATCAGTTGGCCATATTAGGCATTCATTTGATTGACTCAGCTGAGGGTAGTGTATGGGTACCGAATAGTTCATAATATTCTTTTGTTGCCAAAGTGAAAGAAAAGCAACATAGGGACCCCAGTCAAGTGAAATTGAAGGAGTCAGTCAGAGATTAGATAATAGAGGTTTTCTCCCAAGGGGGAGATGATGTATTACGTTGCCAGGGTAGACTGTGTGTCCCATGTGTAGATGGATTAAGAAAGTGAATTCTTGCAGACGCGCATAATGCGCATTACTCCATTCATCTAGGAGCTACTAAGCTGTACCGTGATTAACGAGAAATCTATTGGTGGTGTGGTATGAAAAGGGATATTGTGGAGTTTGTTGCTAAGTGTGCAACTGTCAGCAAGTTAAGGTTGAGTACCAAAGGCCTAGTGGCTCTATGCAGGAGTTTAACATCCCCACGTAGAAATGGGAAGAGGTAAATATGGATTTTGTGATGGGGTTGCCTCATTTACATTGTCAGCATGATTTGATTTGGGTTATTATAGACAAGATGACCAAATTAGTGCACTTGTTGCCAGTCCATACTTCTTATTCAGCTGACGATTATGCCAAGCTCTATATTAGGGAGTTGGTTAGATTGCATAGAGTCCCCTTGTCCATCATTTTAGATAGAGGTACTCAGTTTACCTCTCATTTCTAGAAGGCTTTCCAGAAGAGTCTTGGTACCTAAGTTCATCTCAGTACAACCTTTTACTGTCAGATAGATGGTAAGGTAGAGAGGTTCATTCAGACCTTAGAGGACATATTGGGATCTTGTGTTATCAACTTTAAAAAGAGTTAGGATGACCACTTGCAATTGATTGAGTTTGCTTACAACAACAGTTATCATTCCAGTATTTAGATGGCTCCATTTGAGGCTTTCTATGGGAGAAGATATAAATCTCCTATTGGTTGGTTCAAGGTAGGTGAGACCACATTGGTAGGGCCAAATTCGGTGTTTGATGCTTTAGAGAAAGTTCAGTTGATTAGGAAGAGGCTTGAGTGGCCCAAAGTCATCAGAAATCATATGCAAATATGAGGAGAAGAGATCTTGAGTTTGAGGTTGGAGATTTGGTATATTTGAAGATCTCTCCCATAAAGGGAGTGAAGAGGTTTGGCAAGAAGGTGAAACTTAGTCCTCGATTTGTAGGCCTTTACAGGATCTTGAGCCATTATGGGAAGGTAGCGTATGAGCTTTATTTGCTCGCAGATTTGGCTTTAGTGCATCCAGTGTTCCATGTGTCCTTGTTAAATAAGTGTAGCGGTGATTCAACTGTAATTCCTCCTTTAGAAAGTACAAGCGTTCAGGATAGCCTTTCTAACAAAGAACTCCCAGTTGAAATCCTTGATCGTCAGATTTGTAGACTGAGGAACAAAGAAGTTCCCTTAGTTAAAGTTCATTGGTTGAACCAGTCTGTTGATGGAGCCACTTGGGAAGCAGAGGCAGACATGCGTACCAAGTACCCTCACCTTTTCTCCGCAAACTCAGACTCAACTCAAGGTAATATTTTTTCCTTAGATTAACTCTTTTCCATTCTCAGCTCCAGCTATGTAGTCATCTTTATGTCATTGCATGCATTTATGAATCAGTTCAGTCAGCCACCATCTTTCGAACCCGTTCATGTAATCACGTAACCATGTCTTTAGTTATGCACATCCAACATGTAATCTCGGTTCCTCATAAATCTCAGCTTTACCTGTCTCATTCGAGGATGAATGTTCCAACGGGGGAGATATTGTAATGCCCCGTACTCTTCCTAGTGCAATTCAGCTCATAATGTATGCATAAGAGGCCTAAGACCTCAAAATTTAGCTAAGTGTTGAAGACTTAGTCCTCATTTTTGACCTCTAAACTTTAATGATTTTATTCTCGACCTTTCTGAACCCAAAAAGTTAGTTTCTAAGTTAATTCATGATTAGGGTTTTCTATAGTTCTTTTTGGGTGAATTTCAGATTTTTCGGACGACGTTTAAGTCATGTTTGGGTGTCCAAAATAGTGGAACAACGCGATATGGCCGCGTCGCATTGGGTATCTCATTGGCAGTAGCAACACGGCACGTCGGTTATCGCATCGGGTTGAGCGACGCGGTGCATCACCAATCGTGTCACTGGATATATTTTAGTTTAAGTAATTCCGAGTCCAGAAGGGTATTTCAATTTTTTCCCCTCACTTTAACACAGGATTTGGGTCCCAAAAGAGCATTGTTACCTCATAGTTCATTTTCACTCAAAAATTAAAAGCATTCTCTCTCATGAACAAACCCAAGCCACTTCAACCTTCAAGATCAATTCTCAAGAAATCCACCAGGAACTTTCTAGAATTCTTCAATTTTGGTATGTTAAATATTCATCCATGGGTCCTTTTAACCCATGGAGTCCAAGAACCCAATTTCTAGTTTTAAATTTATGATTTTTACATGTTCCCATGAATTTCCATGAATCTTGATTCTATAACATGTTTACATGCAATTGTTGTTGTTATTAAACCCTACATGTTTTGAATAGTGCTTGTTCGCTGATTTAAGCCTTAATTGATGATTTTAATATTGAAAGCAAGCTATCTTTACATGTTACGACTATTCCTATGCCTAAGTTCATGAATTTCAAGTGTTTGATGAAATGCCTAAGTGATGAATTTAGAGCAAGGACTATTTATTATGCTTTTAAAGTTTTGGTATGCTTTTATTGTTAATGTTATCAAGTCCTCGGGGTTATGAATACCCAAAAACATAGTTGTTTACTTAGCTTTCAGTATATTTTAGAATGGTTTTTGATATATTAGAGTATTATAAGTTCAACTAGTACCCCATGTCAGTAAGCTTAGTTCAGTCCAGTAATTAGAGTCAGTTTAGTTGGGAGTAGAATTTAGCACCGAGCGAACCTAGGGATGGGGGATCACCTTTTAGTTGAGGGTGACCTTTAGTAGCAGTCCCTGTGTTCCAAAACTACGTAGCCAGTGTAGGTTGAGATGTTAACCTACTAGTTTACAGTTGACGTATGTCTCACTAGAGCACCTGCCAGTAGAGGGTTGACTCTTTAGTCCTTCGGGACTTCAATTTAGTGGATCCATAAAGCCAGTATTAGTAACCATGGCACTGTACTCACACCCTTCCAACAAGGGTCACAGGTTGGACCCTAATTAGCTCATATTGGGGTATGTCGATTAGATGATAGCTGTCATAGTCTCAGTCCATTAATCAGCTTAGAGTTCAGTTTTCAGGCTTGCTTGGCGATGGCATACCATTATTAGTTGTTCAGTATCAGTATTTCAGTTTACAGATTATCTAGTATCATGTTATATGCTTGGTCATGCATTCTCATATTTTACAGCTTTCTTGCATACTATACATCAGTATCTCATGCTATTTATTAGTCAGTTATTATTCATGCGTATGAGCCATGTATATCCTCCTAACCTCATTTAGCATACCAGTACATTCAAAGTACTGAACACATACTCATTTTTTGCGCTATGATGTATCATATCATAGGTTCAAACGCTTAGGTTCTTGACCGCACTATGATATTTCAGTGCATCAGCAGTGGTAGTAGTGGTGAGTCCTTATACTTCAGGGATCGATTATGTTTATTTTAGTATTTTAGTTTTATCAGTCAGTTGGAGTTAGTTGGGTACTTGTCCCATCACTCTATAGTCGTTTAGTCAGAGGCTTTCAAATACTTTCAGATAGTTATCAATTATTATTAACAGTCTTTTCAGTATTATTTTTAGACAGTTGTTTTCAAGCTCATTATCTCAGATATTTTTTTAATATTTTAAGACCTTATGGCATTTTCCAGTTAAGTTCCACACATGTCTTTGTTATTTCATTTTGTGCTCATAAGAGGTACCAGCTCATGGGTTAGCTTGTGATCCTTTAGGGCTGTAAGCACCATGTGGAACCCAGGGTGTACTCTCGGGATGTTACACACACATACACACACACATATATATATACGTATACACATATATATACATACATATATGTATATATATATATATATGTATATATGTATATCATTCATAATGTAGTTCTCAAACAATGTCTGGTCCAATTTTTAAGAGATGGTTGGTTATTGCTAAGACTAGGAGCAATAATGAGACATGGAACATGATAGGAATGGCTCTCGTGGTGGAAAAAATAAGGCAAGTGGATAAGATATTTTGGACATATGAGGAGTGTAGGCGCCCTAGTAAGGAGGTGTGCATAGTTGATTGAGATGGTCGTTAGGAGAGGAAGAGGCAGGCCAAAGAAGTGGTTGGTGGAAGTGATTAGATAGGACCTGGTTCATCTTGATTATATCGAGGATGTAGCCTTAGATAAGAGATTTTGGATGTAGCGTATTAGGTTTGAAGGATAGTTAACAGTTGAGGCTCTCGCTTCCTTGTGAGATAGGCTTGGAGGTTATTCTTAGACCTCCTACATTTCAGTATTATTAGTATTATATGCTTGTAGTTTCTTGAGTTTTTGTTTCAACTTTTACTGGTGTTTTCTATGCGATTATTGTTGGTATCAAATTTGTAAAACTTTTAATTACGTAATAAAAGCTTAATCAATGATTTTGTGAAAGTTTGACTTTAAATATAAGGCAAAGATTTGAAATATAGAAAGAAATAACCATACCACAAATATGGTTCGAAGTGATGCATCTCTCTTAGCCTCTGGAAACAAGGGAAAGAGATACTGCATGACAAATGCAAAAGTGATGATCCATCAACCACTTGAAACTTTTGGTGGTAAAATATATATTTGCCTACACTAAAAAAAATGTTTATATTTACATTATTATATTAAAGTATGAAGAATCTTTGAAAAGTGATTTACATGTTTACACTTCATTAAAAATCTCCGCAATTTACATAATCAAACGTCACACATGCAATTAAACTAGTTATTCAATTTGAACAAGTTTCTTATTTATTTAAATCATCTCGGAACCCACCAGAGCCGCACCAAAATCAAATAAAATAATGTGAATGTATTTACACTAAACTCATAGTCAGGATTTGACATTTATGATGGGAATGTATTTACTTCTTTATTAATGGTTAATTGAATTGGGGAATGATATAGACCTTGAATTAACGGTAGAATTAGTGGGTTTGAATCCCCAAGATATTTGTTTGAAGAGTAATCATTTAATTACTCTTATAATTGTTTGATTCTTAGATGATTGATTGTTCCAAGGCATGAAGGAAAGAAAACAACATCCTTGTTGCAGCTTGCTTCTTCCAAAAGTTTGGCGTCCAGGTAGGCTAGGTTTAACGAGTAGAAGATTATGTTAGGTTTAACGAGTAGAAGATTATGTTATTTTATATTTTCATAATTTGGAATTGATGGGAGAAAACGTGTCTAGGCCTTCGGGCATAGAGTTGAGGTGGATAAAGACACGAGAACTTAACTTTCATCCCAAAACTATATTATTGATAATTATGTGATATTTTTGATATTATATTGTCACGACCCGAACCGAGGCCATGGCCGCGATGGGTATTCCGAACTATGAAGGGCCAAGGGCCCTTCTAATTGGCAATCTTATGCATAATTCATAACTATAAAATGAGAAAATAAAACTAAAACATGGTCATTTGGTTATATCAACAAAATAACACGACATAAGTTCAACAAGACTAAAATCCATCTAACACCTGTCTGCAAAATTTCTACTAACTGAAGGACAAAAATAACTATTTGAGACCGGGACAAGGCCCACGGTTGGACCATAAATCAAAACAAAATGATATCAACACAAGTGAACAAGACGCCTTCTAAAGTAAGGGAGGCTCACCAACTTTGAATGTCCGACAACAATCTACTATTTAGCAGGACCGCTAGACTGAGCCTCAGAACCTGAAATATAGGGTGTCGATATAGAAGTACTTGTATGCAGAACAATCAAAAATAATGTACTTTTATACAACATACGTGAGAGAAATTTAAAAAATAGTTTACATACGATACAGAAAACACATGGGCATACTCAAAAGACTTTGAAACATTTCTTTGAAACCATAACCCACTATTTATTTTACTTCAAAGCTAGATGGATCGCCCTAAGTACATGGTAATCCACAAGCTATGTAGATCCCACCCATAACCCATCGGTCAGGCTCCAAATCCAAATTTGCCGCAAGGATGGGAAATATCATGAAAAAGTATGCCTACTTGGTGACATACCATGCTATCCTACTTGCCGAATAGCACATAAAGATTTGTATCGGCAAAAAACAATTTCGTGCTAAGAGTTATCTGAACTCAATCCTTCTTCAGGTAACCAACTAGCTCTCTTTAAGCCCAGTTTTATCCTTTTCTAAACATGCATCTTTCTGAATTCAAAATCTGAGTAAAATCCGTATTTTAGTATATTCTGAATCTGCTATGGCATTCATCTGTTTGGTATCGTCATGCCAAGACTTACAATTCATATGTCTCATCCATATAATATTCTTCTTTAGATTTTTCAATCAACTCATTCATTTGACCACCAAAAACATTTAAACAATGTAAAGGAGTCCTTATTTCAAAACATGCGCATAACTTATTCAAAGATTCTCCCTTTTTAATATTTCAACACTTGATGGTCAATTCCTTTATAACAATCCATGCAACTCTTACAATTATCACCTTGAACATTTATAAACAAGAAAAACACCCTCTCTTCACTTCATAACCAAAATCAAGTCTTAAACAATAGTAAAGACATTTGTATCATGCTTCTCAATATCCAATCGAATAATTCATAACTTATGAAAACAAGAGGCTTTATAACAAGAAAGAGATTATAATGTTTATGCTATCAATTCAACATTCAAACTCAAAATGTATACATACTTATTTATGAGTACAAATCAAATTTAGGGGAAGGCCTCAACACCAAAACATTATATCATTAAAAGAGTTCAAAATGTAGGCTTTTTGATGAAATTCAAGAACCCTTCATAAATATATGATTTGTTAACATTCAAAACATTATTAAAATGATTTCACCATGCCCATGTAGTTTAGGAAAACCCCATGTACTTTAGATTTCTTAACTTAGAGGATGAACCCTAATTTTGATGCTTTCTTGAAGAATCTTGATCTTGGAAATCTTGAATTCCTTGTTTTCTTGAGGAAGAACTTGGGTTTATTTTTGGGATAAGGGAAGGGTTTTCCCGTAAGTTGTTTTGAAGAAGATGGGAAAATAATGCCCTTTTGGGAGTTCCAATTCATGTTTTGGACGACTTGGATTAACGGAAATGGACCTAACGGACCTTGGCCTCTTTTTTCATCGTAAATGATCCTCATGGAATGACCCCCAGAAAAGTAGCGTAGACCTCGCGATGTGACCCCCAGAAAGGTGGAGTAGACCTCATGACAGCTTACTGCCTCTCACGAAAAAGGTCATAACTTTTTACTTGGATATTGGATTATAGCAAAATTGGAATCGTTAGAAAGCTAACTCAATTATATATCATATGGTGGGTCGTGAATTGAAAAATCCATATTTATAAAAATTTACACCCATTTAAAGTTGACCCTTGTAGAATCGAATACCAAATTTGGACGAATCAAAGACTCTTAGATCAACTTTGCTTTAAGTGATTTCTATAAACATTTTTCACCTCATAATCACTTCACACACTAGGATAAATGTTATGACACATGAATTAAAATATAAATCATGGGATTAGAGTTTACACACGTAGGAACAATGGTTTAATTACTATCTCAAAAATGTGGGGTATTGCATTATCTCCCCCTTGGAATCATTTATCCTAAAATGATGGATAGGAACTTATTGAAGCTCTAAAAGTATAGAACGTAACATTGCATTGAACATTTTAAATTTGAAAAGTCATCAAAAGAGGTTCATGATAACCTCTAGTAAAATTTGCAAGCACGAAGCGTTAGATAATAAGAATTGACATAGAGATGATACTTGCACATGAGTTCTAGGGATCATAATAATCACAACATATGGCATGAGTTTATTTGGTGATCATAGGACTAATTCACATTGGTACGATCATGAAATAAGATTTTGCGATAGATAGGAATAGAAGCATTCTCTACCTTACAAGATACAACGAATAGACTTAAACTTAAAGACACTACTCATCTATGTTTCAACAATAAATAACATACTTCATCATTTCCAACTTAAAATTCTCCCATCACAAATATAACCACAAGAGTTTGATTCCCACTGTATATTACTTCTATGTTAAAGCCTAACTCAGAGAGAAGAGGTGCTATCTTAAGATATAGAACCCCATACTCTACATATCTTTAAGAATATTACTTCACACTTTCCTTATAATCAAGAACCTCAGGCCTGTAATCAAGGAGTAACAACCAGATAACACATTGGTTTACACTTTCATCAATCACCATATTCAAGCCTATCATTACTACACCCACTTTATGGATCTCCCCACTAAGACCAGTTAATTCAATCACTCTCACAAAGATTTTCTCTGCATATCTCCTTCCTAACTATTTCACATAATGAAAGTTCATCTCCTTATTTTCTCTTTCACCTATAACCTTAGCTAAAGAAATCACATCAAATTTTTTCACATTCAAGAATATCTACTCACCTACCTAAGTCATTACTACGCTTCCATAACCATTATAATACTAACATACAGAAAGTTAGTAAGGGACCTAAGTGTAATACCCCAAAAAATCCAAACCAATATTAAATCCCTGTACCAAGCTCATGCATAGTACATCATAGTTCTGTTATAGTTTTATGAGTAGGTTAGATATATATTAAGGATTCAAATAACTCCCAGCTATCAGACGAATCAAAACATTCCTCACCGATCAAATTCTTGAGAAAGATATTGCCATAGTAAGATTCAAACAAGTATATCTCTCATTATACTTGGAATTTTTGAGATTATGATATATCAACAGATACATAATTGAATTATCTTTCCAACTATACAAATTTTGGCTAAATCCGATATCGGAGCAAAGAGTTAATCCTATTTTACTCCAGCATATTAGGCTAGAAACTGTGTGACGACATTCGTGGTAGCTTACCAAATTTGTGATGCCCTACCACAAAAGTCGTTAGCCTTAGGCAGAATCCAAATCTTGTGTGATGATATTCGTGGTAGCATACCACATTTGTGATTCCCTACCACGAAGGTCGTCATCCTTAAGCAGAATCCAACTCCTATATGACGACATTCATGGTAGCTTACCATATTTGTGATGCCCTACCATGAAGGTCGTCATCCTTAGGTAGAAACCAGCTCCTAAGTGACGATATTCGTTGTACCTTACAACATTTTTTATGCTCTACCACGAAGGTCGTTAGCCTTAGGCAGAAACCAGCTCCTAAGTGTCGACATTCGTGGTAGCTTACCACATTTGTGATGCCCTACCCGAAGGTCATCAGACTTAGGTAGAAACCATCAGTTACAGCTCCTGTGTGATGATATTTTTGTTGGCTTACCACACTTTTGATGCCTTGTCACAAATGTTGTCAGCTATGATTTTCAGCAACTGGGAATTTATTTTATAAGGGTATTTTGGTCTTTTCCCTTCACTTTCCATGGCTTATTACCCTCAAGGAATGTATTATCTTCTATTCTCTTTAGTTAAAACATCTTATAAACCCTCTCTTACACTTTCAACCACAAGATTACGATTTTATCTCAAGATCATCTTCTCAGGAACAAGAGCATTCTTTCCCAAAAGGGTTAAGCCCTAGTCAAGAAAAATCAAGGGCAAGCCTAAGGATTTATTTAGAAACCTTCAGAAACATTAGATATCTTTCAAGATCAAGCATTAAGGTATGCATAGTGTTCATCTATGGATTCAATTCATTCATAGAGTTCAAGAACCATGCTTTTAAATGTTATTTTGTAAACTTTTATGGGGATATAAGAATATACACGTTGATGATTGTTGTTCAAGTTTCAAGATGATATCTAAGGATGTTTTTCATAGAATATATGTGATTGTTGGTTAAAAATCATGAACTTCGGGTGGGTTGAACTAATGCAAGTATGAAATCCACCTATGCCTTAAAGAATGCATGTAAGGTGTTTGATAAAATGCCTAGGACGTTAGAAGTTCATATTTACATGATTTCATGATATCTAAATGACAAGTCCATGTTAGCAATACACTTCAATATGAATGCCCATGCTATTTATGTATTCTTATGATGATGGCATGAAGTATGTATGATAATGGAAATATAAATTTTGTGTGTGAATTATATCCATGCTTTCCCTACCATGTTTGAGGTATTGATTAAATACATGAAGTATACTATCCCCTACTGATGATATAACGAATTGTGGACTCCAATCTTGTGATCAAGTCATGTCATGTGTGTTAGTTTTCTTCTATCGAGTTCGGGGGGTATTCGTATCCAAAAAACATAGTTGTGTGCCTAGAGCCATGTCATGTTGTTACGATAATCTCAGTCAAGCTATAATCTATAAAACTCAGTCAGTCATGTGACTTAGGAAACCTCAGAAATATCATGATCCCAGTTAACTCATAGATAATAGTACTACTCCATCAGTCAATAAAAGTCAGTTAATCTGTCCATGTACAGTTAGTTGAATCATGTTTAGTCTCTTCAGATGGGAGTAGGAGTTAGCACCGAGTGAACCCAAGGATGGGAACTCACCTGTATATGAGGGTGTGATTCTTAGCAGTCATCCTTGCATTCCAGAACTATGTAGCCAACATAGGTTAAGACATCGCAGCCTTTTATACGAGGGTAGATTAGGTGGCTTAACCTTTTATATGAGGGTTCCCACCGTTCTCACTAGATTTACCTATTATATAAGGGTTGCTCACATGTTGTCCTTACTAGTATCGCGGTATTGACACTCTTCCAGTCAGGGCAGATATTGAACCCCATCTTAGCCATAATAGCATATATGAGTTATATTGGTTAAATAACTACCTCCCACAGTTTCAGTATCAGTCTCAGTAAAATAACTCAGATAGTTCTTCAGATATCAGTATGCCAGCACTGTTAGATACAGTTAAATTCAGTTATAGCACAGAACTCAAAGAGTTCAACCAGATTCAGGGCTGTCAGATACAGCTATCCATGTTATCAAAACTACGATTCCAGCCATGTATTAGCGTACAGATTTAGCCATCATGTACTCACGATCTTAGTTACTATGTATGTATGTTTATACTCTTACGTTCATATCAGTCAGTCAGTAGTATTATTCATGCATGTAAACCCTTTCAGTAGCCTACCTCACTCGTATACTTAGTACTCTAGTTTTACTGATGCATTTCTGCTATGGTTCTTTCTTTTCATGTTACACCATAGGTTTAGAGACACGATTCCCAAACCAGCAGTAGCAGTCGCATTCAGCATACAGAGTTGTAGTGAGTCCTTTTTATTTGAGGACGACATTATTTAATTTATTCATTTATTTCTTCAGTTCAGTTTTACAGAGTTAGTTGGAGACATGTTCCTTCACCTCCTTATTTCAGAAAGTACTTAGAGGCTTTTGGTTTTTTGCTCAGATTTAGCTTTCAAATTTAGTTTTTAGTAATTTTGGGTATCTTTCACCCACACGGATGTTACTATTTTATAGATTCTTTATTTAGTTAAACCTTATGGCTTACATGTTCATGTTTTCCACATTATTACATTATATATTGTAGTGCACAGGTACAAATATCAATTATGGGTTATCTTGTGGTCCTTCAGGGTCATAAGCACCATGTAGCATTTTGGTTCAGAAAATTAGGGTGTTAGAAACTTGGTATCAAAGCCTAAGGTTTACTAGAGTCCTAGGAATTCTGAAAGCCGCATCTAGTATAGTCTTGTGCATGGGTGTGTTGCGCGCCACATTTATCTACAAGAGGCTATGAGATATTTTAGGAACAGTTTTGCTTTATTCATTATTAATGTCGTGCTAGTTAGCATAATTTTAATTCAGTCTCTTAGTCTAATCCACTCTTCTCTTATTTCAGAAACATGCCTCCAAAGAGAAGAAATCAGCCAGCTCCTCAGCCCGAAGATCCTTTGGGTGAACATGTTTCTCATGTGGAGTTTAGGACCGTATTTATCGCTATTTCTCAGTCCGTAGCTGCTCAGAATAAATGACCAGGAGTCATTCTGACCAACCCAGTGACCAATTCAGCAGCATCTAGGATTCGGGACTTTACCCGAATGAACCCTCCGTCCTTCTTTGGGTCTAAGCAGAAAAGGATCCTCAGAAATTCATTGCCCAAGTCCAGAAGGTCATTGATATCATGGGAGTCAATTCTTCTCAGAGTGTCAAGTTAGCCACATACCAATTACAGTATATCGCTCACAATTGATATACTTGGTATAAGCAGTGGTTAACAGAAAGGTTAGAGAATGCAGGTCCTATTGAGTAGGAAGAATTTGTCACGGCTTTCTTAGACAGATTCTTTCCTCAAGAGTTGAGAGAGGCCAAAGTTCTTGAGTTCATCAATCTCAGGCAGGGAAATATGATAGTTAGAGAGTATTCTCTTAGATTTACTCAGCTAGCCAGATATGCCTCTTATGTGGTTGAAGACAACAAGGCTAATATGAGCGAGTTTGTGTCAGGGGTGAATGATAGCGTGGTAAATAAGTGTAGGTTTGCGATGCTAAATAGTGATATGACCTTAGCTAGACTCATGACCCATGCTCAGCAGATTGAGGAGCAGAAGGATAGGACTAGAGAGAGGTAGACCAAGAGAGCAAAATCAGGCAGTTTCAATTTTGTTCAGCCCAAATTAGAGGGAGGAAATCATTCACAGTTTTGTCCTAAGTGAGCAGTTCTAGCCCCTTTCTCCTCTAGTGCCCCAGTGCCAAAGTTCAGGGACGGCAACAGAGACAGAGCACCAGGCTATTAATCTCAGAGTAGTGTCAGTAGTGCCTGCACTTATCCTCAGTGTCAGACCTGTGGTAAGCACCATCAGGGTATATGTAGAGCGGGTTAAGGCATTTGTTTTGGTTGTGGCAATCCAGGCCATAGAGTTAGGGACTATCCTAAGCTAGGTCCTCAAGGCCAGCAGAATCGTTCCACAGCTCAGTCCGGTCACCCGAGCCTGTAGGGTGCCACTTCCAGTGCTACTAGTGGGCAACACCCAAATAGACTCTATGCTCTTCAGAACTGACAAGATCAGGAAAATTCCCCTGATGTCATTACTGGTACGTTATAGATTTTCCATATTTATGTTTATACTTTGCTAGACCCAGGTGCATCTTTGTCTTTTGTCACTCCATACATAGCAGGCAATTTTAGAATCAGTCTCGAAATTTTAGCAGAGACTGAAACCCCAGCGGGAAAAACCATCATAGCTCAGCGAGAATACAGGAACTGCCCGGTTATGATATTTCAGAAATCCATGTCAGCAGATTTAGTCTAGTTAGAGATGACTGATTTTAAGGTTATTCTTGGCATGGATTGGTTTCATTCCTGCTATGCCATAGTCGAATACAAAAATAGGATAGTTTAGTTTCAGTTCCCGAATAAGCCCATCCTAGAGTTGAAGGGTAGCATTTCATCTTTCAGTGGTCAGCTTGTTTCCTACCTTTGGGCAAGGAAAATAATTTCTAAGGGGTGTGTGTATCATCTCGTGCATATTAAGGATTCTAGTTTTGAATCTCCCAATCTCAAATCAGTCCCAGTGGTTAATGAATATTTAGACGTCTTTCTCAAAGATCTTTCAGGAATTTCTCTCTAAAGGGAAATAGACTTCGGCATAGACCTTCTCCCAGATACTCAACCTATTTTTATTTATCCATACAGAATGGAACCAGCTGAACTCAAGAGACTGAAAGATCGGTTGAAGGATCTCTTAGATAAGGGATTCATCAGGCCCAGTGTATCCCCATGGGGTACGCCAGTCTTATTCGTATGCAAGAAAGACGATTCTCTCAGAATGTGTATTGATTACCATCAGCTCAACAAAGTTACGATCAAGAACAGGTATCTGTTACCTAGGATAGATAACTTGTTTGACCAACTTCAGGGTGCCACTTATTTCTCCAAGATAGACCTTAGATTAGGATATCATTAGCTCAGAGTTAGAGAATGTGACATTCCAAAGATAGCTTTTTCTACTTGATATGGTCACTTTGAATTTCTAGTCATGTCCTTTGGTCTTACCAATGCCCCTGCAGCTTTCATGGACTTGATGAACCGGGTGTTCAAGCAGCACTTGGACATATTTGTCATAGTCTTCATAGATGATATTCTGGTCTATTCTCGCACAGAGCGTGATCATTTAGACCATCTCATAATTGTTCTTTAGACTCTCAGGGATTACCAGTTGTTTGCTAAGTTCAGTAAGTGTGAATTTTGGCTAAGATCAGTAGCATTTCTTTGCCACATTATTTCTGGTGATGGCATTAGAGTGGATCCTCAGAAAACTGAAGCGGTAAGAAACTGGCCTTGCCCTGTCTCTGAATTAGATATCAGGAGTTTCTTGGGTTTGGTTGGCTATTACCGATGGTTTGTCGAGGGATTTTTTTCTACTGCATCTCCTATGTCCAAATTGACTCAGAATAAGGTCAAGTTTCAGTGGTCAGAACCTTGCAAGAATAGTTTTCAGTAGTTGAAGACTCGACTCACCTCAGCTCTAGTTTTAGCACTTCCCAATGGTTCCGATGGATTCGTAGTATATTGTGATTCATCCAGAGTAGATTTAGGTTGTGTCCTCATGCAGCATGGTAGAGTCATAGCCTACACATCTGGACAGTTAAATCCCCATGAAAGAATTATCCTACTCATGACCTTGAGTTAGCAGCAGTTGTCTTTGCCTTAAAGATTTGGAGGCATTATCTATACGGTGTTCATGTATAAGTCTTCACAGATCATAAGAGCCTTCAGTATGTCTTTTCCTAGAAAGATCTTAATCTTTGTCAGAGAAGATGGTTAGAGCTCTTGAAGGATTATGACATGAGTGTCCTTTATCATCCGGGCAAGGCCAATGTAGTGGCTGACGCACTCAGTTGGCTGTCCGTTGGTAATGTTTCCCATGTTGAGGATAGTAAGAAGAAATTAGCTAAGGAGATTCATCAGCTTGCCAGACTAGGCATTCACTTAGTTGACTCTTCAGAGGGTGGTGTATGTGTTCAGAGTAGTTCAGAGTCATCCCTAGTTTCCGAGGTAAAAGAGAAACAAGACAGGGATCCTAGCCTTGTCAAGCTAAAAAAGTCAGTTCAGAGTCAGGAAGTAAAGGTTTTCTCCCAAGGGAGAGATAGTGTTCTTTGTTGTTAGGGTTGTCTGTGTGTTCCCGGTGTAGATGACTTGAGGAAGCGAATTCTTACAGAAGTACATAGTGAGAGATACTCTATTTATGTAGGGGCTACTAAGATTTATCGTGACTTGCAGGAGATCTATTGGTGGAGTGGGATGAAGAGGGATGTTGCAGAGTTGGTGCCTAAGAGCTCTACATGTCATCAGTTTAAGATAGAGCATCAGAAACCTAGTGGTTCCATGCAAAAGTTCACTATTCCTACTTGGAAGTGGGAAGAAGTGAACATGGACTTTGTGAGGGTTTGCCTAGAACACGTTATCAGCATGATTCAGTTTGGGTCTTGTAGACAGAATGACCAAGTCAGCTTATTTCCTTCCAGTTCATACCTCTTACTTAGCTGAGGATTATGCCAAAATCTATATCAGGGAGTTGGTCAAATTACACGGTGTTCCACTATCTATCATCTCAGACAGAGGTACCCAGTTCCCCTCTCACTTCTGGAAAGCATTCCAAAAGGTTCTTGGTACCCAAGTTCATCTCAGTACAGTGTTTCATCCTCAGACATATGGTCAAGCAAAAAGGACCATTCATACTCTAGAAGATATGCTAAGGACGTGTGTAATTTATTTTAAGGGAAGATGGGATGACCACTTGCCTTTGATTGAGTTTGCATACAACAACAGCTATCACTCCAGTATTCAGATGGCTCCGTTCAAAGCTCTCTATGGTAGGAGATGTAGGTCTCCGATTGGTTGGTTCAAAGTTAGTGAGACCATATTCATAGGGCCTAACTTAGTATTCAATGCCTTAGAGAAAGTTCAGTTGATCAGAGAAAGACTCTGGGCTGCTCAGAGCAGACAGAAGTCTTATGCGGATGTTCGTAGAAAGGATCTCGAATTCGAGGTCAATGACTATGTCTATCTCAAGATCTCTCCCATGAAGGGAGTGAAGATATTCAGCAAGAAGGGAAAGCTCAGTCCCCGATATGTCGGTCCCTTCAAGATTCTCAGTCGTTTCGGCAAGGTAGCCTATGAGCTCGAATTGCCTTCAGATCTAGCCTCAGCTCATCCAGTCTTCCATGTCTCTTTGCTCAAGAAGTGCATAGGTGACCCAGCAGTTGTAGTCCCTATTTAGAGCATCGACATTTAGAATAGCCTCTCTTATAAAGAGATTCCAGTCAAAATCCTCGACTATCATACTCGTAGGCTGAGGAGCAAAAAAGTCTCTCTAGTCAAGGTTCGTTGGTAGAAACAGTCCATAAAGAGAGCTACTTGGGAAGCAGAAGCAGACATGCAAACAAAGTACCTTCATAATTTCTCTGCTAATTCAGACTTAGCTTGAGGTAACCATTTTCCTTAAGCTTATTTAATTACATGTTCAAAAATCATGTATAAAATTGGTATCAAGTATCAATGCATAGCTTATCATGCATTCATGAGTTCAGCTTATCAGTCATGCATCAGATAAGCATGTTCAGTTGCGCTATATTCAGTTTATAATTCAATTCAGTCCTAAATCATGTACCAGTTGAGCATGATCAGTGTATGCATCATTTATTTTTTCTCCCCTCTCAAGCAGTCATCATTCGAGGATGAATATTTCAAAGGGGGAGATATTGTAATACCCCGAAAAATCCAAACCAATATTAGAGCCATGCACCAAGCTCATGCATAGTACATCATGGTTATTTTATAGTTTTATGAGTAGGTTATATGTATATTAAGGCTTCAAATAAATCCCAGCTATCAGATGAATCAAAACATTCTGCACCGATCGAATTCTTGAGAAAGATATTTGCCATCGTCAGATTCAAATGAGAATATATCTCATTATACTAGGAATTTTTGAGCTCATGACCTATTAACAGATATATAATTGAATTAGCTTTCCAACGATACCAATTTTTCCTAAATCCAATATCGGAGCAAAGAGTTATTCCTATTTTACTCCAGCATGTCAGGCTGGAAACTGTGTGACGACATTCGTGGTAGCTTACCACATTTGTGATGACCTACCACGAAGGTCGTCAGCCTTAGGAAGAATCCAAATCCTGTGTGACAAAATTCATAGTAGCTTACCACATTTATGATGCCCTACCATGAAGGTCGTCAGCCTTAGGCAGAATCCAACTCCTGTGGACGACATTCGTGGTAGCTTACCACATTTGTGACGCCCTACCACGAAGGTCGTTAGCCTTAGGTAGAAACCAGCTCCTAAGTGATAACATTCATGGTACCTTACCACATTTGTGACGCGCTACCACTAAGGTCGTCAGCCTTAGGCAGAAACCAGCTCCTAAGTGACGACATTCGTGGTAGCTTACCACATTTGTGACGCCCTGCCACGAAGGTTGTCAGACTTAGGCAGAAACCATCATTTCCAGCTCCTGTGTGATGACATTTTTGATGGCTTACCACACTTTTGACGCCTTGTCACAAATGTCGTCAGCTATGATTTTCAGCAACTGGTAATTTATTTCATAAGGGTATTTTGGTCTTTTCCCTTCACTTCCCACGACTTATAACCCTCAAGGAACGTATTATCTTCCATTATCTTTAGTTAAAACATCTTAAAAACCCTCTCTTACACTTTCAACCACAAGATTACGATTTCTTCTTAAGATCATCTCCTCAGGAACAAGAGCATTCTTTCCCAAAGGGGTTAAACCTTAGTCAAGAAAAATCAAGGGCAAGCCTAAGGATTTCTTCAGGAACCTTAAGAAACATTAGATCTCTTTCAAGATCAAGCTTTAAGGTATGCGTAGTGTTCATCTATGGATTCAATTAGTTCATAGAGTTCAAGAACCATGCTTTTAAATATTATTTTGTAAACTTTTGTGGTGATATAAGCATGTACACGTTGATGATTGTTGTTCAAGTTTCAAGATGATATCC